>NC_092770.1:11434967-11737997 GCF_047496795.1 Chiloscyllium punctatum | reverse complement strand
AGTTGAAAAGCCAGTGGAGGTGCAGGCAACTGAAGAAATGCAGAATATTTATCCAGGAAACATCCCTGATTGCATAGTAACAAGATCGCAGAGTCATAAGCTGAAGCAGGAGAGATCAAAAGGCACAGATAAGGGAGCTGAAATAGTATTATCAGAGACTGTTTTTGATCAGATAAGTGGGACAGAGAAGAAGCCAAATGTTAAAAACGCAAGTATCTTTAGCTCTGCTAAACTTATTGGGTTACAGCAGAACGATGAGAACGTAAAACAGTTGTATCAAAAGGCAATACAGAGAAGGAGAGTGAATGCATCCCTGTGTGTTATTACTTAACAAATAGTGTCTTAATGAGGAAATGGAGACCATCACATATTCCAGCAGATGAGAGATGGGCAGAAGTTCATCAGATTATTTTGCCAATAGGGTACAGAGTGGAGGTGCTGCGAGTGGCACATGAGCAACCACTTAGAGATCATTTAGGAGTGAAGAAAACACAGGCTAAAATACAAAGATATTTTTACTGGCCTGGATTACACATGGATGAAGTTGAATTTTGTAGATGTGTCATACATGTCAGCCAATTGAAAAACCACAGGCAGTAATAAAACGTGCACCTTTGATACCTATTCCAGCATTTGAGGAACCTTTATCAAGAGTCTTGGTTGATTGCAAAGGTCTGGATTAGTGGTGCTGGAAGAGCACAGCAGTTCAGGCAGCATCCAACGAGCAGCGAAATCAACATTTCGGGCAAAAGCCCTTCCTGATGAAGGGCTTTTGCCCGAAACGTTGATTTCGCTGCTCGTTGGATGCTGCCTGAACTGCTGTGCTCTTCCAGCACCACTAATCCAGTATTTGATTTTCAGCATCTGCAGTCATTGTTTTTACCTACCTGATTGCAAAGGTCCCCTACCTCAAACAAAAAGTGGGAATAAGTATTTATTAACAACAATGGATATGTCAATTAGATTTCCAGAGGCAATCCTATTATACAATGTCACAGCTAAAAGGGTTGTAGAAGGATTACTTAAATTTTTTACTAGATATGGACTGCCAATACAGATCCAGTCAGATCAAGCGTCAAACTTCACATCCAAACTATTCAAGGAGTTTATGGATAGCTTGGGAATAAATCAATTCAAATTTACTGCGTACCATCCTGAATCACAGGGAACGCTCAAAAGGTGGTATCAAACACTGGATAGTCAGGACTATGCAGATGATTGGGATAAGGGAGTTCCAATTGTGCTATTTGCAATCAGATGCACCAAATGAATCGACCAAATTCAGTCCGTTTGAATTAACTTTTGGGCATGAAGTAAGAGGACCGTTAAAATTGATTAAGGAGAAATTAATAAGTCAGAATTTAGAGACCACCCATTTGGACTATGTGTCGAATTTTAGAGAATGACTAAATAGAGCTGGGGAGTTGGCTAAATTGCATTTAAAAGTATCATGGCATACAATGAAACAGGAAGTGAATAAGAAATCAAAAATTCGCAATTTTGTTATTGGGGATACAGTGTTACTTCCAATATTAGGTGAACCTTTAAAAGCAAGGTTTCGTGGACCTTATCAAATCAACAGGAAATTGAGTGAGGTGAACTACTTGATAGGGACTCCAGACAGGTAGAAATCTCAAAGCGTGTTATGTGAATATATCAAAAGGTATTTTGACAGCGAAGGAAAGCAAGAGGAGAAGGTGTTTATGATTACAACCCAGAAAGAAGAACCAAGTTCAAGGATTCTGAATGGGACATTGTTCACATCAAATTGGACAATGAGGAAGTTGTCAAAAGTTGGGATAAATTATTGAGTTACCTTCCACAAGAAAATCGAAATGACCTGAAAGAGTTATTATTATCACTTTGGGAGATATGCAGAAATAAACTGGAAATATGAACCTAATTGCGCATGATGTAGATCTAGGAATGCTGTTCTGATTAAGCAGCATGCTTATCAGCATAACCCTCTAAAGTTAGCACAGGTTCAGAAGGAGATAGAATGCTTGCTCCAAGATTGCATAATCAAAGTAAGTTACAGTGACTGGAGCTCACCCATAGTGCCTTTACAAAGACTAATGGATATCCAATTCCGCGGCTGGAGGACTGTGTCGAAAAAGTGGGGCAAGAAACTTACATTTCTAAGTTGGACTTGCTCTGGTGCTACTGGCAGGTACCTTTGTCAGACAGAGCAAAGTCAATTTCAGCTTTCATAATGCCAAATGGACTGTATCAGTTCAAAGTCATGCCATTTGGTATAAAAACGCTCCAGCCACATTTCAGAGACTAACTAATAAGGTCATTGCTGGATTCCCCAATTACATATTGATTACCTGGTGATTTTTAGTCACTCATGGAAGGAACATTTACAGCATTTATTGGATTTGTTTGATCGACTTCGGAAGGCAGGCTTGGTGGCAAATCTATCTAAAAGTGAATTTGCCAAAGCCCAAGTCACCTTCCTGGGCCATGTTATTGGACACGGACAAATGGCCCCATGGGATGCGAAAATGAAAGTAATTGGGGAATTTCCCACACTGTCGACGAAAAGAGCAGTATAGGTAAACAACCATTTATCCGAAATCCTCAAATCCGAAAAGCTCCCAAGTCCGAAGGTATTCTTGTGAAGTTTTGTTCTCATTAACAAGGTTGTTTGGTGTGCAAACAGTTAATCCAAGTCCGCACTCACTAGATGCATGTCATTCAGATGCAACATGTGAAGGTGTGGCCTAGCACTGGCAGGCCTCAATTTTGTTTCAGAGCCATTTTACTCACAGTAAGTCTGGTCTTTGAAAAGATTTTTTAAAATTTCACCATCAAACTGACACTTATTCTGAAATTCAAAAAATTCTGAATTCCAAAAACCAGCTGGTCCCGAGCATTTTGGTTAAAAGATTGTGCACCTGTACTACGGTTCCTGGGATTGAGTGGATTTTACCGAAGGTTTGTGCCAAATGTTAGCAGTGTGGCTGCTCCACTCACTGAATTGTTAAAAAAGGATAAGAAATTTCAGTGGACAGCAGACTGTCAAAAGGCATTTGACAGCCTAAAAACTATGTTAACCATTGCCCTGGTATTAGCCACACCTGATTACATGAAGCCTTTTAAGGTGGCTAACAATGCCAATGATGTGGGGGTTGGTGCAGTGCTCCTGCAGGAGGATGACAAGGGGATAGAAAGACCCAACGGGTATTGTTCTAGGAATTTGAATGCTCATCAACACAAATATTCAACAGTTGAGAAAGAGACTCTGGGTTTGGTATTGGCATTACAATATTTCGGTGTTTATATTTCCAGCAACACATCTGAGACAATCGTATACATCGATCTTAATCCATTGACATTTGTGGGGAAATTTAAGGACAAAAATGCTAGACTTTTTGAATGGAGCTTGTTGTTGCAACCATTTAATTTGACAATTATGCATGTGGCTGGTCGCGAAAACGTGAATGCCGATGCGTTGTTGAGACTTGAATAAGATATGGAGGTGTTCGATGGTGGGTGTGCCATGGCCTGAATTCAACTGCAGTTGTGCACGTTCGCATGTGTATAGTTAGTATGGTGTATTTATGTGTTTTAGAGCACTAACCAGATTTTTTTTTGTTGAAGGGTTTTAAAAATGAAGCCATCTTCGGATATTGATGGTTCATTCTTTTTTAAGGTGGTGGCGGTGGGGCGGTGTCACAAAGCTGTTCCCTTTCAAGGATACTGTGGTGATATTTTTCAGAAGGGTTGTAAAACAGTCCGGGCTCCGAATCAGCTGGGTTCGTACAGAGATGAAAAGGGTATTGGGAGGCCTTTTTGTTTACATGTGAACAGATGAGATTTTAGGCCACAACTTTCATATTGTGGAAGTGAACTGTATAATGAAAGGGGAGTGGTCAGTCCTAAAAGTTGAAGTCTTGTTTGAACCAGTTCAGCAGTGAGCTGTGTGGAAACAGGCTGCTAAACTCTCTCTCCTTCTGCCTTTCTAACTTCGACCTTTAAGCCTGTTTCAATTTTACTCTGTGTTTAAGGGGTTTGTTTATTTGGACTGTTGTATATTTTTGGAAGAGCATAATTAAGTCTAGTTTGGATAGACTGAGTTCTGTGGGTATTCTATATTCTTTGTGTTTCATTTTGTAATTTTGTGAATAAATTTTTGTCCGTTTTAAAATCTGGTAGTCAGCCTAGCTAACTTACTCCGGGTAATTTTCACTGTAAACTTACCACAACAAATAGCAAAGTTACACTGTGGGCTGCCTGTTTAAGAATATTTTGAGTGGTCTGGCCTAGACCACAACAGGAGATAGTTTATATTTATCCACCCTGTTTTTCCCTGTTAATGTACAATCTACAAGAAATATTGCAGCAACTCACCAAGGTTCCTTCAGCAGCATTTTCCAAATCTACAACGTTTATCACCTAGTGGATGAAGGGAAACAAAGGCATGGCATCACTGTCACCTGCCTGTTTCCCTCATGTTACACACTACACTGTCACTCAAGATCATGGAACTCGCTCCTTAATAGCAATAGGATGTACCTACATACTAAGTCTGAAAAGTTAGATCTGTTTTAGATTCACATAATGTACCAATTACCAAAAACTTGGAATCAAATTGACACGATGATTTTTCTCCACTGTCATTTAAAAACCGTGGGAAGAAAATCTGGAATTATCTGGCACAAATTATGCACTAATAATTTAGGGCGATCTGGGATAAAAGTGCAAGTATAAAGCCTGCATTTTGCTCTCCTAACCAAGCCAGCTGTGTTGAGGGATCAGTGTTTCAAAACAATTCCCGACATCACTTCAAATTTTTACTAATATCAAGTCTGAATGACAGTTCTGCGGAGGACTAATGAACTAGCGTCACGATTGGAGAATCTTTCAAAAAGGTAAGTTTAAAAGTTCTTATTCATGCCATCTCCGTGCTGACTCAACCATTCTGCAGTATAAAGAGAACCAATGGGCCATATAACAACTTGCAAGTTTTGAGATGCTGAGGAAGAAAAAACATCCATAAGAAATAACTTTGATACAAAACAGCCGTTCCTAAAATGCTAAAAAGACCAAGCCAGCACAGTTCTGACCATTTGATCCCACTGCCGTAGGAATCTCAGAGCAATCCAGACATAGTAAGGCTAACAATTAGAAGTTTAAACTTCCCACGTAGATCATGCAGATGTACGCACATCAGGATTTTCTGTAACACTAGTCTACATAATTAATACAGATTCTACATTTACAGACACTTAAACTTTTATTGAGGCATTCTTAACTTTTATATTCAATACCATGTACTATTCTGCCTGTCAGACAGCAAAGCTTGAAAAATGGGTTTGGCTCACCTCCAGCCTGACTCTTGCTGAAGTGGATTCCCATGTAGTAACAATTCCAGCAGTCTATGACATCCATTAAGACTTAAAAGGAAGCTCTTGAGATCTATGATAAAGCAAACATATTCAAAATAGATTAAAGCAGATAAAACAAAGCACATCAGTAATATATAGGTTCTGAAAAATCAACAAGTTGGAAAAATAATTTGAAGGGCATGACTTTTACAAAGAGAAGTATTTATTGCAGTGCACAAGGAAGCAGAAAACAATGATTTGAAAATTCACCCCACATTGATAAAAACCTGCAGATTTGCCTTCCATATGGGACTAAATACAGAAAATATATAGGATTTAGGAGTGGGAGTTGGCATTTGGCCTATGAGCCTCCACCACCATTCAATAAGGTCTCAAGTGATTCAGTTGTCGTCTCAGTTCCAAGTTCCTGTCTGCACCCCATAATCTTTGATACCCTGCACAAGAGGAAATATCCTCTTGGAATCCAACCCTATCCATTTCCTTCAAGATCTTACATACTTCAATAAGATCACCTCTAATTGTTCAAAACCCCAATGGGAATCAATCTAACCTGTTTAACCTTCCTTCATAATCCTTCCTTATCCTTGAAATGAGTTGAGTGAACTGCTTCCAAAGCAACCATATCTTTTTTTTCAAATAAGGAGACGAAAACTATACACAATACTCTGCGTGGGATATCACCAGCTACAATAACAATTCCCTGCCCCTATATTCTATTCCCCAGCCATAAATAACAAAATTCCATCTGTCTTCCTAATCATTTCTTTGCAGATTCTCCACCTCCTCCTCACAATTTATTTCTACAAATTTTGATATCATCAACAAATTTAACTATTGTACATTCAGTCCCCTCATCCAAGTCATTGATCTGGACTGTAAACAATTTAGGATTAAGTGAAGTGTCACTTACCCTGGTGACACTCCAGTAGTGACAGCTTGTCAATGGATCAAAGATACAGTTGTCCCAATTCTCTGCTCCTGGTTAGCTAGCTAACCCTTTATCCATGCTAATATGTTATTCTCTATACCCTACTTTAATTTGTCCAGCCTCCTTGATGTGGCACTTAATCAAATGCGTTTTGAAAATACAAGTATACTACATCAGTGATTTGATTAGCTCAGTTAGCTGAACAGCTAGATTGCAATACAAAGTGATGCCAAAAGCATGGGTTCATTTCCTGCACTGGCTGATGTTACCATGAAGGTCGGATCTTTTTAACCTCATACCTTGCTTGAGGCATGACGACCCTCAGATTAAACTCACTACCACTCATCTTGGTCATTCTGATGAAATAGCAGACGATGGTGACATCACCTTACGCTACATCTTTGTTGTTCTCTATTGACTGTGAATAATTCTTAAACAAAATCTCACATAGATTGTTTGAATATAATTTTCCATTCAAAAAGCTATATTGACTTTGTCTGATCATTCTGATTTTCTGGTCAACCAGTTCAGAGATCTTATTACACATATTTGTATTTTTGAACAAGGAATCTGAATATGTGACTGGGAAACTTTTAATTGATGTTCTTTCATGGGGCGTACATGCAAATTCACATGAAGCACCTCGAGAATCAAAAGCTTTTATCAATAGTGCTAAACACGAAAATACACTCTCCATGGCATGAATGATTTGGAGATGTTGGACTGGGGTGTACAAAGTTAAAAATCACACAACACCAGGTTATAGTCCAACAGGTTTAAGCTAGTGTGTTTCCAATTAAACCTGTTGGACCATAACCTGATGTTGTGTGATTTTTAACATGGTATGAATGATCACACTCCTACCTTACAAAATTAAAGATGTAACTACAAAAAATGTACATTGTTCGTCAAAATCTTATACAGACTGATTTAACTTTATTGTGTAATTATTATGACTGTCATCTTCTGTGATGTACATTTACATGGTATTATAAACTGAAAGTTAGGTCTGACATGATATAAAATTACTTTTGAAAAGTAGTCTCAGATCTTATGCAAAAATAAAAGACCAGCAGCACTTCAGCAATTCTGCTGCTAAATATATGTTCAAATGCGTATGTTGAAAATGAGGTATTTGGAGCACTAGTCTGCTTTTTTTACTGACACTCTCTGCACATGCACCAACATTCTCACCAAAATAGCAGCCAGCATGGTTTGCACCAGCAGTGCTTATGTGTACTATAGATATCATTTCAAATCAAAGGCATCGTGGGCATATTAAAGAACTAAATATACTGCCATAAAGCAGCCAGATTATTTTTAATACAGAAAAAAACCACAAAATAAAGATTCCTCAAATTATGCAATAGATGCACATCTTTGTGTGAAGTTTCAGTTCATGAATTAAAGTTTTTAGCTAAAGTGCAATATCAATGTATAAAAATAGTTGCATTGTGATAGATTATTAATTTTTCATTAAAGGAAGCGTCTGTGTTCAATTCTTAACGTAAACTGAGGTTTGATCTTGACTACTCCAAAAGGTATCACACTGACTCACAGTGATATTTAAAGGCACTTACAGGAAACCCTGTCCTCCTGATCAAAGGAAATGCACTCTCTCAGACAAAGCTTAATGCAAGTAAATTACAAAAAGAAAAATAATGGAGAAAAAAGAAAGATTTTACTTCACCTGATAAGCGATTATTGCTAACATTAAGCCTCTCCAATAAAAGAAAGTCAGACATGGCTGTAAGGTCCGTCAAACTGAAAAATAAAGGTATTTGATGACTTTAAACATATGAATGAGTTTAGTAATTTATTAAAGACAATCAATTCTACAATAAGACATTTATAGTCACAGTAATTAAATCTACTAAATTTATTGCAAGCACTTGTGCAAGTCAACTTTCACATCTATATCTATATATTCATGTGTATTCTTACTGCAACAACTAGATAAAGGCCAAATGTTTGCACACCATGCATTTCCTTATGATACAATAGTCTCAAGCCAAACTGACATTGACTTTTTGGAAAGTTAACAAACCAAAGCAACCAAAGTTTCCTTGCCTTGCTTGATGATACAGTGACAAGAAATCATATATAGAACAGAAACTATTCAGCTGAAAAAAAGCAGTAACTTTTGTTACAATCTCCGTAGAGATCAATAACTTTCAAAGGGATTTCAATTTCCAGTAATTGACTTAAAGGAATCGCATGTCAGGGTTTCAATTTTTAAGACTTCTACTGTGACAAAGAAACCAAAATCAACATAAACTGAACATTACTCTGGAGGTAATTACAATTCTAAAATACAGAAATGACATTCCTGACTAGATTCTTATCATGAACAATGCCACCACACCAAAATTAAATATTACACTATATTCTCCACAGAAGTTAGTCTTTACAGCAGCCAGTCCAAAGTTATTCCCAGTTTCTAACATGCTCACTTCTCCTGGTTCACAAATTTAAGACAAAAAAATGTTGTCTTCTGAAATCCTCAAAACGTCTTTTAGCAGCAAGGCTCACTCCAGCAATTCTTTCCTGGTCTCACCACCAGAATTTCCCAGTGCCTTTAAATATTTCTGCCCTTCAATTTTCCATGAGTGTTCTGACTGGCAGATAACAGAGGAACAATTTTATTCCTTCTGCTGACAGGAGTTGCTGTCCCTTTGTCTCTCTCTCTCTCTCTGTGACTTACTTTGTCTGTCTCCAGTGCTTTGAGATCAGATTGCCTAAGTCTGTATGTCTCCACAATGTAAAGCCAGCTTCTTTGTCCTTTGCTTTCAAAATGTTAAACATAGCGCTTGAATTTTAATTGGACTTGATTTTGGGCTCCTGACCATATGGTAACTAAGTCGAGAGTGTGGTGCTGGAAAATGATTCCTGATGAAGGGCTTATGCCCTAAACGTTGATTCACCTGCTGCCTGACCTTCTGTGCTTTTCTAGCACCACACTCTCGACTCTGAATGCTAGCATCTGCAGTCCTCACTTTTTCCCATATGGTAACTAAGCAACATAAGCTTATCAATGGGCAGAATAAGCAGCAAGTCACATGTAACTCTATATGATATAATTTTCCCTTGAATTCAATAGACATTCAAATGTAACTATCCTATAAAATCTCACATAAATAGAACCATTAAATGTGAAAGCATTTTAAAAACAAAAACCTAAAGGCTCTACTTCTGAGGTCCTCAAGTCTCCAATTGAAGATATAGAGCAGCAATGTTTGACTGTACGACTGTGAGAACAGGCCCAGATTTCTCGGTAGATAAACATTTAATGAACAAAGTGTTGATCATGTTTCTACATCCAAGCACGCAAATCAAACTTTTTCCATTGTGTACAAAAGGCTTGCATGAGAAAACAGAATGTCTTAGTAAAGGTCTGTGAATGTTGAGGCATTCACTTATAAAGATAGACTAGCAACCAGCAAACAATTATGCCAAATTTGATGAAAAAGTTTACATTTGAGGAAATTGAAACAGCACCAATACTCAAAACGGCCATGTAGGTGCCTTTGTTTCAAAGTTAAAATTGTTGAATGTAAAACTTGGTTTACAAGCCAGATCTTAATCTTACTGCTCAACAAGAGAAAATGATAAGATGTGGTTGCCCAAAACAATTCCAAATCTCTAATGATTCCAGGTGCCAAACTTGACATACTGTGCATGTAGCAAGATCAATGCACACCCATAAAGATTAAGCTTGGCTCTGTTGATAGAACTGTCAGCTGAGCCAGAAGGTGTAGATTTAAATCCCACTTCAGAAATTTGGGCACAAAAATCAAAGTTAATACTCCAGTAAAATACTGAGGGAGCTTTGCACAATTGCCATTTTTCAAATGTGAAATTAAACTACTGACTCATCTGCTCTCTGAGGTAGACTCTATGATATAATTTTGAATAAAATAGCAGAGACAATATTCCTGATCAGCATCATGCTATTTGTGCCATATATTGTCAAATTAGGTGCCACATTCCCTCATCAACAATGCACTATTGGCTGCAAAGTGCTTTAGCATGGCCTGTGTTCATGAAGAACACTACACAAATTAACATTTGTCTTCTTCTTTCTAAAACAAGGATTCAATGAAGTGACAGTGACAGTGACATATAAAAGTAACATAACAGGATGAACATTTTCTCTGAGTAACATGTTCATATCAATTTTCAGAGCAAACCACTAAATTGGAAAGATCTCAATAGAGACTGAAGCTTAATATAGTGGACATTTAATTGAAAAAGTAAATATTTGGCCTGCCTGTCAGATGCTAGATGCATTACGGTTTTAATTAGGAAAACATACAGAATGAAGGGCATCATTTTATGGATTTAGAGATAACAAGAGTGTCCACAAACAATATATTCAAGCATTGAAGTGGATGTGTTCATGAGAAAGGCCTGCAATTTCCTCAAATGTTTCAGTATAACTTGACAATTTCTATCTGAGGAAATTCATATATAACTGATTCAGGATAGTTTTATGCTGAAATAGTGTTGTGCATGACTTTTCTCAACCATATCATTGATGAAAGCCTTATTTACATAATTCCCCATACTAAACATCAACTCTCAGGAACTTATGGGATAATGCTTGGCCATGGGAGAAAAGTCGAAAGTCACTAGATGCTGGTATATCTTAGATCTTAAAAGATTGTCAGCAATTATATTCTGATTTTTTTTAAAGCAACAGTTTTTTGGGACCTGCATTATCGGCAAATAAAGTTCTTATTCTTAGTGTACCAAAATCTTCTGTGACACTTTCATACATTGGGAAGATTGAGACGAGATCATCCACTATTGTATCAAATGGTGGAACAGACTTGAGGGCTGAACTGCCCGCTCCTGTTTCTAGTTCTTACATTCTTATCTTCTTAAGTCTACACCTAATGGACGTCAAGTCTCCCTAAGTCTAAGAAAGGTTTTATCAATATCAAGTTTCAGACTGTTATATTGTTTTGCAAAGAGCTTGGATCATAAATAACTAATTACGTAAATAAGGCTTTCATCAATGATATGGTTGAGAAAAGTCTCCAAATAGAAATGTTAACGTGGATATGAAGGTTGAGGAAGCTTTTTTGAGATCAGGTTACAGGTTTCCCTCTAAATTCATGAATATCACAGGCAGAGATGCCTTGTATAATCTGCAATCTTTTCAGAGGAAGAGCAAGAAATAGAAACGATATGCACCTGTAGCAGAGAAAATGTTACTATTATTCACTATGCAGAACTCAGACTAAAGATCCACTTTGGGAGAGGTTAAGGCAACCTGGAAGATTTGTCTAACATGGAGCTGGAGGAAGAAATGTATAGTGTAATGCTTATTGTGAAAGATAATTCTGTTATGAATTTTAAAAAATTCTAAAAGGATTTAACCCATGGATACTGGGAGCAACTGTTCATTATGAGAGATGCAAATCTATTGAGAGTGCAATTATTTATTTATATAATTTTGAGTACAAGTCATCTACGAAAAGAAGACAATATACTTTAGTTTTGTTTTTAGTCATTTGCTACACTAAAGTTTTAAAACATGAAATCTTGATGTATCATTATTTTCAGCTGATTGGAAGTTTGAAACTTTTTTTGAAATTACTTTTTCTATTGGAATCATAAGAACTTGGTGGCCACATGTTGCAAGATATAAATGTAATCCATAAAAAAGGAAGAATATGAAAAATATCCTCATGTCACTGAGATGTCAGTTCAAATCCCACTGTCACAGTTAATAGAATTCAAATAATAAAGTTAAGAATTGAAAGCTATTGTCAATAATAAAATCATTGCTTTTCTGTGCAGTGCAATGGGCCAACTGGCTTCCTTCTGCATCATAAGACTTCTGTAATTCTGTGATAAACACAATCACTATTGGCAACAGAAAAATTAAGGTTGGCATGACATACCATATCAGCCTCTTTGTTATTTTCTTATTATCTAAATACAAACAATGATGAGTAATTTTGCAAGGGTTTTGTAACCAAATGAAAAAGCACTGAATTGTCAATTATTATTTCATTTATTTCATTTGAATAATGGAATTCAAGAATGTATGCATCAATAGTTTTGATTTGTAACTTTATAAAGATACTGTTTAGATTGGCATAACAGAGGAGTTAATTCAAAACCAGTAAGGGGGCATGCAATGTTTTATAATGCCCTCTTCTGGTTGGATGTTTTTTTCTCTTTTATGAACTGGCACTATTCCATTTTATACATTGATAGAAGTTGTTATTTAAAAGAATAAACACAAGCAAGATTTTACTTAAGCATGCATTCCTACAAATAGGAATTGTACACAGAAAGTAATTACACCTAATAAATTGTGTTATTTATACTTTTAGAACAAAAAATAATGGTCAAAAAGATAGTATGTTTCTCACTGAACTATTTTCAGTTCAGCTATTTTAACATAGTGCCAGTTAGTGCAGTAATACCTAAAATGAGTAAAACTTAAGCTCAATAATAACAGCATGATGCTCACGTTATCATCATAGTTTTATTGCTCTATCTGACCAGTTAAAGCATATATTCAGTAAATGTAAATTATCTCCATTGGGAATATATTGTAGGTTCTCTTCTTTAGCTCCCTCATTACACACGCTCATACATGCACAATATATTGAAAGAATGCAATTAGCATTTCTAGTCATTAGAAAACACATTAGCGATTGAAATGAAAATAAAGACAGTGCATAAAATAAACAGTTATTCTGCTAAGGCATAAATTACTCCATTGGTAAAAGTTCAAATTCCTCTTTCCATGTTAACTTAATGCTTGAAATTTATTTTTCCTAAAGTAAATTCATTTGCAGTTAACTTCAATTGCTTCAAAAATTTTACCCATACAATTACATTGCAAATTTGACAATTAATTTAATTCAAGAATTAATTTGAGAATTACAAGTATAAGGACATAAGGAAGCTACAAAAATATATAGTTAAATGAGTGATAGAAAATATGGAAAATGGGGAATGATAAGGGAAAATGTGAAATTGTCCATTTTAGCAGAATAAAATGGCAGAATAAAAAAAACTAAGTGCTAAGAGGTTGCAGAGCTTTGACATGCAGAAGGACCTGGCTGTCCTTTTCATGAAAACCAACAGACTGTTATTATTCATCACAAAGAGGAATGAATACAAAGGTAGGCATTGATGAGACTATAAACTAGAGTAATGTGCACATTATTGGTCACCTAACTTAAAGGATAGATGTAAATGCATTGGAGGCAGTTCACAGCAAGTTTACTGGACTAGCATCTGGAATGGCAGGTGGGGATTGGGGAGTGGAGAGCTGTCTAACAAGAAAATGTTAGACAGGTTAGACTTACATCCACTGGAGTTTAGAAAAGTAAAACATGATGAAAACATGCAAGATCCTGAGTAGTCTTGACAGAGTAGCTGGTAGAGTCTAGAATTAGGACACACTGTTTAAAAATCAAGGATCATCCATTTAAAACAGAGACAAGGTGAATGTTTTCTCTAAGAGGGTCATGTGTCTTTGGCACTCTCTATCTGAAAAGGTGGTTGAAGCACAGTCTTTGAATTTTTTTGTAAGACAGAAATAGATAGTTCCTTGTTAAGCAAGGGGATAAAAGGTCTTTCTCGGGGAATGGAAATTCAGATTTGAGGCTACAATCAGATCAGATATGATCATATTGATGGGGCAGATCTAAGGGGCTGAGTGACTTACATGTGCTCCTAATGTTTGTATTTAAAACTTCACTAGGCATACAACCATATTACTCTGAAAACACTCAATCCTGTCTGATCCTGGAAGCTAAGCAGATTCAGGTCTGGTCAGTACTTGGATAAGAAACTGCCTGCGAGTTCTATATACAGTATGCTTTAGGGGCCCTCTTGTGGTACAGTGGTGGTATCCCTATTCCTGGACTGGGAGGCCCAGTGCACCTATTCCAGAAGTGTGTAATAACATCTCTGAAGAAGTTGTTTAGAAAAATAGGCTAAATTAAAAAATAAAATTCACTGTTTATTTTTTATTATTTTTGAAATATAAGGTGGAAACAGTTAAGTCTGCCAGAGGATTTGAAAGGGAGGCAAGGGCACTTAATTGGTGAGGTGGCAAAAATCCAATTTTCCAATCACAGATTAAAATTATAGTGTGAAATTCTTGGAAGCTTTCATACAGGGGGCATTCCTGACCTCCTTCTGCATTCATTAGCTTGTCATGGATATTCATTACCACCTGAGCTTGCTGGAACTCCATTCACTGGTACCATCTTGTCAGGCAATAAACACGAAACATCCTTGGTCACAAACCTGATGGTATATAAGAGGCACAGACTGGCAGAATAGACCTCTGCCTCCAAGCTACTGTGAGTACAGGCTTTTTTTTAGTAATTTGGTTCCTTCATAACTGAGCAGTTCCTTTGAGTAACTGCTTACTGTGACGCCAGACTAGTCAAGCAGCTAATTTTTAAAAGTTCATTCACATGATGAGGGTGTTGCTTTCTGGGCCAGCACTTTTTGCCCATCCCTAATTGCCCAGAGGGAGTTGAGAGTCAGCCACATTGCTATGGGTCTGGAGTCACATGTAGGCCAGACCAGGTAAGAATGGCAGTTTCCTTCCCTGAAGGACATTAGTGAACCAGATGGGCTTTTACAACAATCGACAATGGATTCATGGTCATCATTAGACCCTGAATTCCAGATTTGTTTTTAACTGAATGCAAATTCCATCAGCTGCCTTGGCGGGTTTTGAACCCAGGTTCCTGGAACATTATCTGGGTCTCTGGATTAACAGTCCAACAATAATACTATTAGGCCATTCCCTGCCCATGACAAGTTTCAGTTATATGTAGCTTTGCACATTGTTCTTAAATGCTTATAGTGCTAAGGGGGAGGAAGTCTGACTGGGTCAACAAGTCTGCTCAGGTGAGACAGCCACACAAGATAATGCCAGAAAACCTGACTAAAATAGATAAGCTATGGTCAATCTGAAAGTGGGTTGTGACCAAAAGATTGAAATGAAGGTGGGTTAGGTAGAAAGAAACTGTAGGGATTGAAATTTGAAAGGGTGTGATGTTAGACATACTGAAGGGATCCTGAGGAATAGAGGGATGAAACTGGGATGCAGAGGGAAGAGTCACAATGATAGGGCAAGAGGGACAAGAAAAGATGGGAACTGCATATTTAAGGTGACTTCACCTGACAAAGGAGCAGCCATCTGAAAGTTTGTGATTTCAAATAAACCTGTTGGACTACAACCTGGTGTCTTGTGACTTCTGACTTTGTCCACCCCAGTCTAACACCAGCACCTTCAATCATATGTATTTCAACGTAGCATCTTTTGTGATGATACAATTCCCTGTTCCCGACATATAAAAGGTTTTCTTCAATCAGAACTTCTAAGTTGTAGCTATTAGTGGAACGATGTTCTACCACTAGCTAAGCAAAATAAGGCAACTGAGTAATGTCTAATTAGCTCTTGTGGACAGAATTTTCTTGTCTGTTGGATACAGCAATAGAAGCAGAATGAAGGAGAAACAACTGGGCAGATTTATCGCCAGAGGGACAATGTTTCAGTGAAAGCAGACCTCTAGTTTTTGTTCATTTTGTGACTGATGCTGTTAATCCATCTTTTCTTTGGAGGAATGAAGTCTGCAGGCTACAACCCTGGAATAGTAGAAAAAAGTTCCTCTACATGAAGTAATGGTTTTATGATAATGAGGAAAATTGAAGTTACTTTGCCAACTTTAAGTTAAAAAGGAATAAGGTGCTGGGATTATTCAGACAGTAGTTTCCTGACAGCTATGTGCTATATGACACAAACCTAGATATTAAAACTTCTGTAATTGCTTCTATTAGTGAAAACTAACAAAACTGCTTCAACTGTTATTCATAGAGAAGCTCATCCCAAACTCCCATTTGAAGAGATATTCTTCCTCATTTAACCTCACGGAGATGTTGCTCCTTTCTGCTCACCATTCACAAAGACATTCTCCACTTTCTACTTACAGTGTTCTGTTCTTGATCTTTTCCTCTCCATACCTGCCTTCTCTGCTCTCTGACTTTGTTACTTTGTCTTTGAGAGAGCATCCTCTGCTTCAGCCTGGAAATTCCTTATAAGAGCCTTCTGAAGTCCTATATAGACCTCGATAGCAGTGTCTTGCCTCGCCGTAAGTTGATCTGGAAGTTTTCTGTACCAAAGACAGGTTCAACAGATGGTTGGGGCCTTCGATTTATGAGATAGTAGAACCCACAACTTTTCTGAATCTCCAATCAAAACAAAGGGTGAAGTGTAGCCTTCCCACCCAAAGACCAACAAAGGCCCTCAAGTGTGGGCCTTATACCAGTGCTTCTGGTATTTAACCAGCTGTGTGTTAAGGAATCAGGTTACAGGAAGGCTACCTCAGAAAATCCAGTGGCCTACGAAAGATGGGGGTTCCCTTGCTCACAGGCACTGTTTGTGCGGACAATGGACATGACATAAGGAAGTGTGGTGGGGGGGGTCCACTGAAAAAGTAAACTAGAAGTAAAGGGGAAACTATGACATGAGACTGGCAGCTAATATAAAATAATGATAGTGGAATGTTTCAAGAGGGCATGGACTCACTGTTGAAATTCATGGTTCATGGCAGATAAAATTAAGTGCAGAAAGTATGAAGTGAGAGAGGGAACATAAATGGCACAATTCCAAAGGAATTGTAAGAAGATTCATGCTCATTCCATCTGCACACCACCCTCTGCCCCTTAGGTCCTTTTTAAATCTTTCCACTTTCAGTCTAAATCTATACTCTCTAGCTTTGGATTCCCCAAAACCAAGGAAAAGATCTTGTCTGTTTACCCTATCCATGCCCCTCATAATTTTATAAACCTCTATAAGGTCACCCCTCAGCCTCCGATGCTCCAGGGACAACAGCCCCAAACTATTCAGCCTCTTCCTGTAGCTCAAACCCTCCAACCCTAGCAACATCTTTGTCAGTCTTTTCTGAGCCCTTTCAAGTATCACAACGTTCCTGCAAGAGGGAGCTGCCAGAGTAGCTGGTGGAGGTTAGTACAATTACAACATTTAAAAAGCATCTGGACGGGTACATGAATAGGAAGGGTTTACAGGGATATGGGCTGAGTGCTGGCATATGGGTCTAGATTAGTTTGGAATATCTGGTCAGCACGTATGAGTTGGACCAAAGAGTCTGTTTCCATGCTGTACATCTCTTTGACCACGTTAGGTATATGTAAAACACTGAAGGTAAAACAGGACAGGTTTAGAAGTGGCTAAAAAGTACCCAAGGTTTTATAGACGCATGGAAGTAATTGGTTAATTTTCATAAAACACTGGTTTACACCATTTGGAGTTATGTGTAAAACATCTGCATCACACATCAGGAAAATGTGAAGGAATTATGGAGAGTACAGAAAATACTTACAAAAACACTTCCAGGGACAAGAAACATAAGTTACAGGGATAGATTACAGCACATGCAGAGCAAGCCCTGGAACACCGCTTCAACTATGAACGCCAGAGCAGCACATGGGGAAGCAGCCCTTGAGCAGCATGAGGGCATCGAGTCCCGGAGCGGCACGAGGGCATCGAGTCCCGGAGCGGCACGAGGGCATCGAGTCCCGGAGCGGCACGAGGGCAGCGAGTCCCGGAGCGGCACGAGGGCAGCGAGTCCCGGAGCGGCACGAGGGCAGCGAGTCCCGGAGCGGCACGAGGGCAGCGAGTCCCGGAGCGGCACGAGGGCAGCGAGTCCCGGAGCGGCACGAGGGCAGCGAGTCCCGGAGCGGCACGAGGGCAGCGAGTCCCGGAGCGGCACGAGGGCAGCGAGTCCCGGAGCGGCACGAGGGCAGCGAGTCCCGGAGCGGCACGAGGGCAGCGAGTCCCGGAGCGGCACGAGGGCAGCGAGTCCCGGAGCGGCACGAGGGCAGCGAGTCCCGGAGCGGCACGAGGGCAGCGAGTCCCGGAGCGGCACGAGGGCAGCGAGTCCCGGAGCGGCACGAGGGCAGCGAGTCCCGGAGCGGCACGAGGGCAGTGAGTCCTGGGCAGAGACTGGCATGGGGTGGCAGTCCTGGAACTTACCTTAGAGCAGCTGAGTGCTGCGATGGTGTAGACTGGGTTCTGGTGTGGACTGTCAGACCATGTGCTGAGTTGCTAAAATGTAACGATTATTTGAATTTTTTATTACCTGACTGTAATGTCAATACTTTAACGCTGTCTTGATTGTAAACTCTAATGCAACTACTTTTTATTCCTGTACCCAAAACTGTATCAAGGTACTTGTACCTAAAATGATGCCATAAGAGGCAGACATTGTCAAATATTTTCACTGTACTTCTGCAATTTGATTACACAGGATATTCTATTCTAATCTAAGTTGTGGTCATTCACCTTTGAGAAGAAATCTGATCATGATATTCAAAACATTGAGGGGTTTAGGGAGAGTAGGTAGTAAATGTATCCATTGGCAGAAAGATAAACGACCAGAGGTATTATTATAACATGATTAGCAAAAGACAGTGAGATGAGAAAAAACTTGAGTGGTTACATCTGCAATACACTGCCTGGGAGTGTGGTGGAGCCAGACTCAATTATCATTTTTAAAAGGGAATTGGATAAGCATCCAGAGAGAGAAAAAAATCAGTGCTACAAATAAAGTGCATGAAATGGGACCAGCACTCTTACAGAAAGACAGGACAGTCTCAACTGCCCATCTTTCTCTGTCTATGCTATTATTCCTTGGTAATTTAATATAAACGAATATTCAAACTCCATTGGAAGGAAGGTGCAAATTGCTACCATTTTGTGGAGTTACAAGGCTACTAAGAACTGTATCCATTTACAACCACAGAGCCTAATAAATTTCAGGTCAAATAAAATATCTTAACTAGCAGCTTTTGAACAGTTACTTATAATGAACTAACAGAGAAGTTTGAACAAAAATCAACTATCAGATGCAAGATGTTTTCTAATGAACCACTATCATTTTATCATGTTACACCTCATGGGTATTGAGAACTCAGCAATTTAATATAGCTTTTCAAGTAACTGCAAAGAGTTTTAAAGTCACCACTTTTCCTGAAAATAGGACCGTTAAAGGAAATTTTCAAAAAGTTCTTACTTCTGTTTAGTATCTACTTTATAATTTGTCCAAAACATTCTTATTAAGGCTTATTCATCACTGATAAAGATCAGTTCCTGTTTAAACTCAGCTTTCTAGCTGTCAAATTTGGGATGATCTACACACAGAGTTTCACTACATAAATCAATGGCAATGTTTTAATTGGTTCTGGGCTTTTGTCCTTCATGTCTCAGTCACAGATCTGTTGAAACACTCCCTAAAAGTGGAAGAGACAAGGATTTAATTGGTTTTGCTTACCAAATCCCTGTATGCATTTGTTTTACCAAATAATGCACATAAGAAAGAAACTGACACACAAGCTACATACTATACTTGCATATTGTTAACTGGATACAAAGCAGCCTGATGTGAATAAGCATATTGTAGCAATTATACTCCAAATCCTTATATTTGAATGATTACTTGCACAAGGTAGTATTGATACCAATGCAGAGTGGTTACATTGATGGTCAGACAGGGAGGCACTGGAATAAGATATGGAGGTGACTAGGCAAAGGCCTGCTTCTTAACATAGACACTTTGTGGATGTTGTCCAAAAGAAACACTGCTCTGGCTTCTTATAACTCCCCATACACTCCATACCAAACCATACCACCTGATGCCCCTCATAACCTTTACATCAGTCTATACTCGTGTGCACCTGTATGGACCCTCATTTCCTCCATTACAGCTAAGCCCCTCCATCTATCTCACACAATTCTTTCTAGGCCAACGTCGAAAGTGTAGTGCCAGGAGAATCAACGTTTTGAGCATAAACCCTTCATCAGGAATCCCGAAACATTGATTCTCCTGCTCCTCGGATGCTGCCTGACCTGCTCTGCTTTTCCAGCACCACACTCTCAACTCTGATCCCCAGCACCTGCAGTCCTCGCTATCTCCTAGTTTATAGGCCCATGCCTACTTTGTGTCATGCCAACCCATGCCTCATATCCAGTACATTTTGCAGTACTCTGCCAATTCACGAGGATGCACTATGGGAAGACTTTGCTGGTCCACATTAAACTCTGGCAGGACTTATACTCCTCTGGCAAACCTGCATATTATGCCAGCTCAATCCTGGAGAGCAAAATTAGCCTGCTTCTGATGCTTGAACTTGGATAGCCTGGAGAGCTGACTTGTAACCTACAATAAACATGTACTGAGAAACCTCGATTCTCCAAACGAAACAGATAGGGAGTATTTTGTTTGGATAATCAAATATTCGGATAACACAGTTTAGCCATGCATCGGGACCTGGAGATCCTGTTTGGATAATCTGAAATTCAGATAATCGATGTTCAGATAATCAAGGTTTCTCCGTATTTTGTAAATTAATATACTATTTATGGTTCAGAGGTTTATTCTGGATACTAAGGACTTAAGACTCCCAAATTATTGGTTATGCACAATATGTTTATTCACGCTCGAAAAGAAATTTACATTTTCAGATTTATGGCTCCTATGATGTAATGGTAGTGTCCCTACCTCTGGGCCAGGAGACTCCCTACTCCAGAGGTGTGTCATATCATTTCTAAACTCTGATTAGAAATATCTGTACTCATGCATCCAGGTATGCAAGATTACCTGTGCTTGTCCGAGAGTCAGAATAGAGGGAGTGATCATTATCTCCTTCTGGTCTCCAAATAACTTCCCAAATCATGAGTTAGCTAGCGATCATATTGGGGCACAGTTCCTTACACTTCACTTGGTGTTTGCTACTCAAATGATCTGCTCCAGGTAGGCCAAAGCTTCCTTCTAGAGCCTCAGACTGGCCAGTTGTCTCTTGACAGCCTCATCATGTTTTGATCATTTTCATAGCTAGAGATACAGATCGTGTAGTGGACTGGAAAGACAGTTCAAGTCCCACATACTCCAGAGATGTGTGATTACGTGTTTGAACAGGTTGCTTAGAAATACCTACACAGTCTGCTCTCTGGTCCTCTCACGACTAATGAAATGATAACTACATCTACAGCTACTTCTCAGTTTACAAATAACCAACCCGTTGGCACGCTTGTTACAAATTTAACCTTATCAATTGATTATTTAATTTTATCTAGAATGCAATCTTACTGGCTTTCATTCATCCAGTTCCTTTAACAATATCAGTTATACAACATTACTCACATTACAGGCTTGCAATCAAGACAACCTCATTTTAAATTTTAAAGATCATTTAAACTTCAATTATTGCAAACAGATTTCATGCTAGCCCTTCAAGTTTAATAGGATCAGTTAAATTATACAGTACAGATTTGTCATGTTCCGCACACACACCCCTTAGAGTCATAGAGATGTACAGCATAGAAACAGACCCTTCGATCCAACCTGTCCATGCCGACCAGATATCCGAACCCAATCTAGTCCCACCTATGTCCACTCTGACCTGAACATAGAGCATTTCCAACAAATGTCCCTCATTCCACAGCTTCTCAAATCTTGCAAAGTCCCCACCAGAGCACGTTAAAGGACCTTGCTGTTAATTCTGAATGCCACAACTATCTGACTGCTACAAGATTTCTGGGTGATATTTATATTGGATGACCTTTAGTTGATGTGTCCAACATTTAAAACATCTGTGCCACTGTCCTTTACCCCAACACAAATCACATGGCCTTACCAGTAACTCCACTGCTCAGTGTCAAACTTTGGCATCCTATTCAACCCTGAACAGAAAGTCTAATTGTCTATCTGCTCCATTGTTGCCTATTTCCATTTCCATAATATCCCCAAATTCAAGCTACAGAAAACTTTGCTGTCAATTTCTAGTCCCATCCTGAAACCACACCAATACATGTGTCCTCACTGACCTTTTCTGCCTCCTGATCATCAAAGTACACTAGATATTCTCAGAGCCATTTTATATTCTTGTTCACACCTAGAAATGTTGATAGGCTGTATTACATTAAATGAAGATAGCCTGTCTGCTCTCTAGAAAGCAGAGATTCATTTGCACCAGCATGTTGTTATGGTCACAGACAGCAAATCTGCACAGTAACAGGCAAAAAAAAAGCCCTTGAAGATGAGAAAAGTGTGGGATTTTATAGGGAGGTCCCTGGGTCATATGGCTGTTAATAATAAAACCTCATCATTCTGTGATCCTGATGAATAATGCTTCAATCGCTGCTTGATAAATCAGTAAGTGGAATGCTGACCGACATTTCTTGAGGCTGATTCAACTAAGGCACAAGTGTAAATATTTACAGCTGCTGTAAATTTGCCAGCTACGATTATCAACTCCCATGTGGAACAGTCTGTCTGTAGTTAAATCATAGCATCATTGTCTCATAATTAAATATAACCTGTGAAGGCAGTTTCCTTCCAATATCTTAAAGAAGATATGCTTCTGTCTTACTTCCTCCTGTCATCATTTTCTTTCTCCAACTTCAACAAAAGGGTGTTCATTGGAACAATTTCAATAAAAATTGACAAATAAATGCCTGGCAGACAAAACCTTCTATTTTAAACTTAAAATTGTTTGCCAAAAATGTCAAGATATAATTAAGCCAATGAAAATTAGCACTATAAATAGTGATCAGAAATGAATAAATGTAACTTTATTGTAGATAATTTCAGACGAGAGCAGCCCCACTTTTACATGATGATGTCCTATCAGGTTGAGTCATTTTGTCAAGTATGAGTGACTCAGAATGGCAGAGTCCTGGTCTCAACTCAGGATTTCACAAAACATGCCCTGAGAGGGAAGAGTGCATTCCTAGATGAGTCTAGATTTCAGCCTATCAGAATACTAGTTTAAAGAGCTGGTGTTTCTACAAATCACCCCAGTGTCTATTCTATCATGGCAACAGGAATAAAACTTAAATCTCAGAGGTAAGAACCAAAAAAACTGCAAATGCTGTAAATCAGAAACAAAAACAGGAAAAGGTCTGGCAGTATCTGTGGAGAAAAATCAGAGTTAATCAGAGTTGCGGGTTGAGCGATCCTTCCTCAGTACTGCCAGACCTGCCGAGCTTTTCCAGTAATTTCTGTTTTTAATCTCAGAGGTAGTTGGCAACAGCAGATTGAGGTTTCTGAACATTGCATAGAATAGAGAACGATCGAAGAGCAATGCAAAGAGTAACAAAAGGACACTCTTTCTTTGTAACAAGGGTCCAAACTGATTTGCCTCAAAACAATTAAAATACTTAATATCATGCACTGCATTGAGAACATTTATATTGTTGACAATCTTTATCCAATTTGAAGAAACTAAGTACAATAAAAGAAAAATGCCACTCTATGCACCAGATGTATAAAACCTAATTTTAGATCATTTTCAATTATTTATAGTTCTTGTTATTTCAGAACATACCTGTTCTGGGAAACAGAGAGATGTTGAAGCATTGGTAACCAGTATTCAGACAGCACCTTGAGAGATGAGATGCTGTTATCATCCAGATATAACTCTCGTAGTAACACATGATTTCCAAATTTGGGAAGCTGTCGGAAAGAAGAAGAGTGTTCGAGAAAATAGCACATTTCTGATTTTTATTGTACAAAGCAATCTGCTGTGATCATACTTTTTGTGTATTGGTTTTTCATTGAATAAGTGTCCACTGTCTTTGTCCTTTCAGTTAGTTAACTCAGCTATTATATTGCACAAAACCTGCCAATTTCTACAATAATGAACCCACAAGTTACCAGGCAAATTTTAGCTCCGAAGACAATTCCTAACCAAATGAAAGCTACAGATAATATTGTAGCTACTATTGCAATATTAGATGGTGTACAATTTTCCAGCAATGGGTCGTAAGAGCTGAGAGGGAAGAGTGCATTCCTAGATGAGTCTAGATTTCAGCCTATCAGAATATTAGTTTAAAGAGCTGGTGTTTCTACAAATCCATGACTTGATGTGATTAAACCAATATAGAGCAGTCTGGACCAATGCTGGCTTTGGTTCTAATGATCAGATCAACCTAGAAAGGGAGAGATGGGATGTAGCTTCAGCAAATTTTACTTATTTCTCTCTTTCTAAATGAAATCCAGCAGATTAACTCTTGAATGAATAGCACACATTTTATGACTGCTTATTTAATATTTCCTGTATTATTATTTATGGGGCAATATTTATAAAGCAAGATAAATTACTTAACATGTCAATCATGGTCTTATTACTAATTGTCCTTCTATCATAAGGTGACAGCATCAAACATCTCTATTCCATAACCCTATCTTCTCACCTGGGACCCCTATATGCATGGTTCACCTTTCTACCTTAATATCTCAGCATCCTGCGCTGATACTTCATTTCATATCCATTTATTCTGACTTGTAACTATTTTACTCTCCTGTAGCTTGTGGAACAGATCCAATTTATTCTTATTCATAGGCAACCATTCTGCATCTACTTCACCTGGTGGCACAACTGTCTATTTGTCAATGGTTTTTCAAACACCTAACTAATGCCAAATTCTGCATCTCAAAGGGAGAGAAATGCTTCGGAACACTTCTTCACATGTGTGTCCCATCCCATGTTGCTCCTGTGCTATTTAATTTCAAATATGTCTCTTTCTTCCTGACTGTCTCTTTCTAAAATATGATTCCACTAATCCAAGGACTGCTCTCTTCGCCTTTCCTGCCAACCATCAAACTCAAAATCAGATAAGGGAGAAACTGAATAAAAAAAATCTGAGGGGATAGTAAAAGATGCCAAAGCTCCAAACCCTTTTCAGCTTGTCCAAGGAATTGCTGGCTTTTAAAAGAAATGTAACATAATCAGGTCAAGCTATAAGAATCTGGAGTTAAATTTTTAAGGAATTGGACAGGCAGACAGGTCCATACAAAGAAATAGAGAAAGAAAATTGAATGAGACAAAGAAAGTCAAAGAGAAGACATGTGCCTGGGTATGTCTATCTGTTATAGATATATTCATGCAAAGATTATTACCTCAGACATACAAAGATAGAACACAGGAGCAGAGGAGGCCATTCAGCCCTTTGAGCCTGCTCTGCCATTTATCACGATCATGGCCAATCGCCCAACTCAGTAACCTAATCCTGCTTTCTCCCCATGACCTTTGATCCCATTCGCCCCAAGTGCTATATCTAGCCACCTCTGGAATACATTCAATGTTTTGGCATCAACTGCTTCCTGTGGTAATGAATTCCACAGACTCACTACTCTTTGGGTGAAGAAATGTCTCCTCATCTGAACTTTCTTTTTTAATGGAACCAGATTCACACCAACAGAAAGAATACATGCCAAACAATAGTGTTATATGGCACACAGCTCAATGTGCGTGATTACAGGAGAATCAATCATTATTTTAGTGCTAAAGAACAACTGTTAAGTATTGAAAATACATATAGTACATTATATGATATAGCATTCACATTCTTATAAAGCAGCTTATCTAACTTCACACATCTGGAACTTGTGAGATATATTCTGTATATAATATAGTAATAACACATCACCACAATGACTCGTGGCTCAATGAGCAACCTATCATCATCATCATCTCAGGGCAATTGGCAACTAGTGATGGCCAAATAATGCAGCCAATAGACAATAGACAATAGGTGCAGGAGTAGGCCATTCTGCCCTTCGAGCCTGCACCACCATTCAATATGATCCTGGCTGATTATCCTTAATCAGTATCCTGTTCCTGCCTTATCTCCATAACCCTTGATTCCACTATCCTTGAGCGCTCTATCCAACTCTTTCATAAATGAATCCAGAGACTTGGCCTCCACTGCTCTCTGGGGCAGAGCATTCCACACAGCCACCACTCACTGGGTGAAGAAGTTTCTCCTCATCTCTGTCCTAAATGGTCTACCCTGTATTTTTAAGCTGTGTCCTCTGGTTCGGCTCTAACCCATCAGTGGAAACATGTTTCCTGCCTCCAGAATGTCCAATCCTTTAATAATCTTATATGTCTCAAGCAGATCCCCTCTCAGTCTTCTAAACTCAAGGGTATACAAACCCAGTCGCACCAGTCTTTCAGTGTAAGGTAATCCCGCCATTCCAGGAATTGACCTCGTGAACCTATACTGCACTCCCTCAATAGCCAGAATGTCTTTCCTCAAATTTGGAGATCAGAACTGCACACAGTACAGGTGTGGTCTCACCAGGGCCCTGTACAGCAGCAGAAGAACCTCTTTGCTTCTATACTCAATCCCTCTTGTTATGAAGGCCAGCATGCTATTAGCCTTCTTCACTACCTGCTGTACCTGCATGCTTACCTTCATTTACTGGTGTACAAGAACACCCAGATCTCTCTGTACTGTCCCTTTACCTAACTTGATTCCATTTAGGGAGTAATCTGCCTTCCTGTTCTTGCCACCAAAGTGGATAACCATACATTTATCCACATTAAACTGCATCTGCCATGCATCTCACCACTCACCTAACTTGTCCAGGTCACCCTGTAATCTCCTAACATCCTCATCACATTTCACCCTGCCACCCAGCTTAGTATCATCAGCAAATTTGCTAATGTTATTGCTAATACCATCTTCTATATATATTGTAAAAAGTTCATCGGAATTTTCTTTTTTGAAAAACATGAAACATAAAAGTAAGTTAATCTGCGAACATTTTTTAAAAAGTATGAAAAATAACATTAGTTTATGGAAGCTGTTATTTTCCTTTTCAATGATGCATATACATTGCGATATGACAAAGGAAAGACCTAAGGATATGAAAAAGAAAAATACAGAAGTTATGAACAAACTTGTATTCACTTACATAGAACATATTAAGAGCTCATTCCATTCTTGATGTGAGGGACTTTAGAAATTATTTCAGCATGTCCCAAAAACGCTTCACAGCCAATTCAGTTATTGTTGATTGTTATACTGTTGTATTGCAGGAAATGTAGCAACCAATGCATAGACCAGAATCCCCATAACACAATGAAATACATAATAGCATAATGTGATGCTTGTTGCGTTAAAAAGAAGTGTTGGTCAGCCCAATAAATAAGCCTCTTACTCTTCTTTAAACAATAAGATCTTTTATATTTACAAGAATCAGCATACAAGTCCTTAGCTTTACGGCTCATCCAAAAGATGGTTCCTCGGTACTGCACAATGTCAACCTGGATTATTTGCTTCTGCCTTTGCAGTGGAGTTTGAACTCATAACATCCTGACTTAGTGCTACCATTGAGTAAAGGTTGACATTTGCAATCAAGGGAAAAAAGCAGTAAAGCACAGTTTGCTTTGCGAAGCTCTTTTAAATTGCAATATTGTGTATCAATGCTTAGATTCTCTACAGTGTGGAAACAGGACATTTAGCCCAACAAAACCACACCGACCCTCCGAAGAGTAACCCACCCAGACCCATTTCCCCCTGACTAATGCACCTAACACTGTGGACAATTTAGCATGGCTAATTCACCTGACCTGCACATCTTTGGACTGTGGGAGGAAACTGGACCACCCAGAGGAAACCCATGCAAATACTGGGAGAATGTGCAAACTCCACACAGTCACCCAAGGCTGAAATCGAATCCGGGTCCCTGGTGCTGTGAGGCAGCAATACAAATTTAGTTATAATACAAACCAGGAGAACTAATGGTGTGTATGTTCTTTCACAGTTAAGACTTTTATAATGATTGCATGGCAGATTGCTGACGTTGGCGCTGATGACGTGGCAACAAGGCAAACTGGGATTCTGAGCTCTGAGTGAACTGTGTCTTTAATTAACCAATCAAATTGAAAGATTGTGAAATTGCACCAGTACTGACAAGGAAGTATTATACATTTGCATGGATAGGACTTTTGTGCTGCAGTGCTAGTGTCCATATATCTGGGCCAGGAGGCCTGGGTCAAGTCCTACCTGCTCCAGAGATGTATAACTAGACAGTTCTGAAAAAGGGTCACTAGACTTCAAATGGTAACTGTTTTTAGCAATAATTGAATCATTAGGAAGTTCCTTTGACTGAAATGGACACAACTTAACTTTTAGTGATGAGTTTAGTTCACATTAATGGTGAAATAGTGTAGCTTCATGCCATTGAGTGCACTTCATTGGTAAGACAGCCAACCTAGGTTTTCTGTATCATTACTTTTTGAGCAAGAGGGTGAAATGCTACTTATGAGAAGCTAAAGGACAAGCAGCTTAATGTGGATAGAAATTTACAGATTTCCACGATTAATCACAGTGTGTCTTCGGCTAAGATGGTAGAGCATTTGTAAATAAATAATGACGAGATTCAGAGTGGAACTTTTTCAGGCACAGAACGACATGGGCATTCATAAGAAAGTTGGGAAACATGTGTGAGATGGATTGGACAGGCTGCATCATGGGGATCCTCACTTGCACACTTTATATTCATCCACTTCATTGCTCACTATATCCTTTTTGCACTTTTCCCTCTCACCTCGAGTCGAAGTGCTCACTGTGCTACTGTCTTGATTTGTCTTTTAATCTAAATACAAAGCGAGGCAGCTTGTCATGCCTGCCAGAGTCACCAGTTAAGGGAGTGCTGAAATATAATCTCACACCTGCACCATTTACCTGCCACATATGGGACAAAGATGCCACATGCTCATCAACAAAATGGCCATCATTCAAAGTCTGCAGGGAAGTACTTTACTTTTCTAAAAACACTTTACAGCGGCATCAAATTTTTTTGAAATCGGAGTTCTGAAAAAAAGTCACTGGACCCGAAACGCTTTCTTCACAGGTGCTGTCAGACATGCTGAGTTCTTCCAGCAATTTCTATTTTCGTTTGAGATCAAAATATTTTGATGATATCACATATTGTGACACTGTATGTAATCCAGTTGTAAAACATAAAGAACACAAGGCTGCTAGTTGTGACTTCAACTTATTATAAAATTGTTTTCTTTTCTTATTGTAACCATAACTGTATGTTACCTCAGAAAGATTGTTGTTTTGTAACTTCAGAATTTGAAGAAGCCCACAGTTATCAATGCCTTCTATGCTGTCAAGGTAGTTAAAGGAGCAATCAAGGTAGAGCAGGGTAGGAGTTTCACTTAAACCTTTGGTACTTATTAACTCATTATGATCCACAACAAGCCTCTGAAGCTTTTTGAAAGATTCCAGACCACCTAGAAAATCATGAATTTAAAAACAAAAATCAGTGTAACAAACACATGTAACCTAAACAGTGAAATTCTGAGGGCTACCAAACATTCCAAACAATTCATGTTCTCTATTGATTTTTACTTGCCGGCTTTTGTCATTGTGTACAACATTAACTTAAGAGGAATGGAAGTAGTAAAGGAATTCTATTCCACCAGTACAACTCACAATGGAACTCAGAATGTTTAGGTGTATGCATACACTTACATCTAAGACTACACTACTCTACTTTCTACCTGAATAAGTTTGCAGAAAAAGTGCACACAATACTCATATTTCAAGTATTCAGAGTTCTTTGTGCTTATTTATATGCAAATGAGTGGTGGAATAAAATACTAGGAAAAGATGACAGTGAATAAAATGATGATCAACAAATCCATAAAGTGCATAAGCACTGAAAATGTCACCATAGCATAACTGATGTAGCTTTGAACATAGTACTTACCTCTTCTAATACCCTGCTCATAGACAATATAATGCAGATAATAAAATCTGGTATTTTTAGATTTGAGAGAAAGATTGATAGGTATTAGCAGAAAAGAAAATAATCTGTACTGGCTTTTAAAGTTCATATTAATATCACATAATATTCTAAGTAAACATGGTAATTTATTTTATTTAGAAAACAATTCAAAACTGGTTCCCTGTGCAGGGGTGATACTTGGAAAGAGTAAGGATACTCAGCAACTTGTGTATTAGAGGACTAGATTGCATTACACACATTTGGTCCATGTGTATTCTTTTGTGAGAGCTTCAAAAATCAAATGAGAGCACATCGCAGGTACAAACAGAGGAGTAACAACCATAAAATGCTCACCTATCCGAGTGATATTATTGTGTGATAACTCAAGGACTTGGAGGTTGCTGCAGTTCTCCAGACCATGTATAGAGGTTATCTGATTGTGACTGAGCAGAAGAATACACAGATTTTCTAACTCAAGGCAGTGAATATGCTTGATCTTATTCTCCTAAATGAAAGAGTAAAACATTTAATATTTATCAACTTAGAATTTTTATTATAGTTGGACATTGTAGAATATTGTCACATTACCAATACCAGGTTTTTATTGGTAAAATAAACTGATCATTATTGTGAGTGAACAAATCAGAACTGTTACTATGTTGGTTATTCTAGACTATGATCAAATCTCATTTCATTAGTCTTTAGAAGGAACCAGCGCTCTATGGTTCTGGTCTTTAGTTTGGCAAGGGGATTGTTGAATACATTAAAACCAATGCACTGCAGACACCTTAGAGATAGGCATCAATAATATTATTTTAATGGTGTCCTTACTTTCAAAATGGAAACAGTATGTATGCACAATTTTTCTCTATAATATTGAACAATCTGCTATGGTTATCTTTCGCATCTTATCAATTGTATCAATACTTAGAATCTCCCTCCCACACATTTTTAGACTTACATTTATTTTTCAAGAGTGTTCATTTGAAACATTAATTAAGTTCCATAATGGAATGCATTTTAATATTTATCAGCAGTAGGGCAGTCACAGGAAAATATCTGTATTTATATTGCACCTGCGATATAAAACAATACCGAGCCACGTAAGGAGCTAGTAAAGCTGATGGCCATATGGATAGTCAATGGGATAGATTTCAAGTGGTTTAAGAAAGGAATTCCAAAATGTAAGGCATTGGCACAGAGGCACAGATGCCAATGGAGGATCAATTAAAATTGGAAATGCTCAACATGCCAGAATCAGAGGAGGATAAGAATGTCAGAGTGTTGAGGGATAAGAAAGTGCAAGGCCACACAGGGACTTGAAAATGGATCCGACTTGGAGCTGCTGTAAGCCAGCAAGCACAGGGGTAATATGTGGATGAGAATTGATGCAAGTTAGAATTTAGAGAGCAGAGCTATCAATAAGCTTAAATTTATGGAGAGAAGAAGGGAGGTTGGCCTGGAATATATGTGAATAATGAAATTCAGAGACTTAGGCATTGATGAGGACTTCAGTATGAGCTGAGGCAGGGATAGAGCTGGACTCAAGTGGAAGTAGGTAATGATCGCAATCTGAAGCTCAAGTCAGTTTCAGTTTAGATGTTCAAGTCGCAAACAGTATTGCTAGCTAGGGAACAAGGGACAAAAACCAAAAACAAAAGCTTCAGTCCTTCCAGGTGGTTGAAAAGTTGTGCTCATCCATACCAGAAGAGCAGGTGTGAGGAAACACTGAGAAAGGCAGTCAGCAGCAGACAAGAGAAGGAAGCCAACAAAACTAGTGGAGCAGGCGCAAGAAGACACTGTGACAGGCAGTAAGCAAGACATGGTCAAGCAGGGGAGAGAAAGATTATGAACAGCTAAAGAAGTCGGTGAGACAAAGGCCCCAAGACAGGGACTCAACATCACCTAGTAGAGCAGGAGAGAAATGAATCCCGAAACAGGCAATCAGCAACAGAGCCACATTCTTTGGTGCTGCTTGGAAAGATTTTGTTTTTTAATTTGGTTTTTTCCCTCCAGTTTAAAGTAGTTAGTCCAAGAGCAGGTTTATAGCATAGCAGGACAGCTCAGCTCCATGGAATGGCCATCTTGTGCCACATGGGAAGTCATGGACATTTCATGTAGCCTAGACAATCACAACATGTAATCTCTGGATGTGTCATCAGCTGCAAAAACCCCGAGTTCCACGTTATAAAGTCACTGTCATCTATCAGTGAAACTGAAACATGTGGGTAGCATTTTTAGGAATGCATTCACACTACAGATTAAGATCAGACACACAGAGAGGGAATGGGAAAGATCAGGCACACAGATAGGGAATGGATGATTGCTAGGGAATCTAGAAAGACCAGACAAATAGTGAAGACCTGACAAATAGTGCACAGAGACATATCACTCATTAACTGGTTTTCAATGTTGGATACTGGTGAGGGCAATGGTTCATTAGAACAATCCAGAGGAACATAGGTGTGGCACTGTAATGGCTCAGCTATACAGAGTGTGGGAGAAAAGGGTAGAAGGGCAATAGTGGTCAGTAATTCAACAGTTAGGAGCATATAAAGGTATTTCAGTGGCTGTGAACATGAGTCCAGGATGGCATGTGTATCCCTGGTGCCTGGATCAAGAATGTCACACAGCGCAACTTAAGAACATTCTTTTGGGGAGGCTGAAGAACCAGAGTTCATTACCATGTGAAAGAAGGGTGGGATTCTGAAGGATAATTTAGCAAACTAGGCAAGAGACTGAGAAGAGAGCCCTCTAGATCCTCATCTCAGGATTGCTCCCATATGCTAGTGAGTATAGAAATAGTAAGGTTGAGTGAATGATCACAGGTCTGGAAAAAATGGTGCTGGAGGGAAGACTGGCACCAGTTCAAGAAGGATGGGTTGCTCCTTAGCAGGACTGACACTAATATCCTGGTGGGAGATTTGTTGCTGCTGTTGGGGGAATTTAAGTTAGTTTGTCAGGGGATTAGAATCCCCAGAGAATTCATATATAACAAAAAACAAAGCTGATTTTATGGGAAGTAGCGAAGACATACATAATGTATAATACAGCAGAAACACATCTTAGAATCAACCAGGGTAAAGTTGTAGAATGGTGTGAAAAAAGCAAAATTAAAAGCATTCAATCTGAACGTATGCAATATTCACAACAAGATGGTCAAATGATGGTGTTAAAAGCCAAAAGGTCTGATTTAATTGCCATTACAGAGACATGGAGACATGATGACCAAGACTGAATATTGAAACATATTCAGCATTCAGATGGTATAGACGTAAAAGAAAAGGAGGTGGGGTAGTGCTAATAATAACAGAAGGGATTAATGTATTTATGGAGAGGATCTCAGATCAGAAAAACAGGGTCTTGAATCAGTTTGATGGAGCTAAGGAACAGCAAGGGGCAGAAAACATCAAAAGGAATGGTTACAGACTTTCAACAGTAGTGGGAATGTATGGCATAGTATAAATTAGCAAAATATTGGTGAATATAGCAAGAGTGACTTCAATCTAATTTAGACAATGTAACTCTAATGAACATCAATGCTGTGGAGGAAGAACTTTTGGAATTTGGTTGTAACAGTTTTCTAGAGCAATATGTCGAGGAACAAACAGGGTCACAGAGTATTTTAGATGTAGTATCATGCAACAACAAAGGAATAATTAAATTAGTGTTATAAAAGAACTTTTAGGGAATAATGACCTTGGTATGATAGAATTTATTATTATCTTTTAAAAAAAAATGGCTCAATCAGAAACTGGTGTCTTAAATCCAAGCAAGGGCATTTGTGATGTTGCAAAGATGAAGTTGACAGTGTTAGATTGAAAAAAATACATTTCACGGTAGATAAATAAGGGCTAATATTTTAAAAATTAATCCTAGTTTTTGTAAAAAAAAACATTCCGATAAGGAAAAAATACCCAACAGTAAAAACAAGGAAGCCACACTTAGAAGAGAAGTTAAAAATAGTGTGAGATCAAGGGAGAAGGCTTATAAAATTGACAAACGATTGGAAACATTTTGGAATTCAGCAAAAGAAACTGAGAGATTGATTTTCTAAAAAAGGATAGATTTTGAATGTAACAGCAAGAAACATAAAAATAGATTGTAAATTGTTATGGGTATGTAACAAGGAAAAGATTAGCAAAGATAAATGTCCCTTACAGGCACAGACAGAAGAACTTATATGAGGAAATAGAGAAGGTACTTTTGTGTAAATCTTCACAGAGGAAGATACAAGAAGTAACCCTGAAATAATGCAAATTTAAGTATCTAGTTAGAGTGTATGAAACTGAAAGATATTATTCGTACAAAAGGAGACATTATTGGGATTGAAATGGGATTCAACGACCTTCACCCAAGAGAGTTGAAAGAGATGGTTAGAGCAATATCATTTTGGTGATGTTCTTTCAAAATTCTAATCTGCAACAGTGCTAGAGATAGCGAAATTGCAAAATGTAAAGTTACTAAAAAAAGAGAGAAAACAGGGAACTACAGATCCGTTAGCCTGATATCAGTAGCAGGAAAAATAGCAGAAGAATTTCTTCAATTGAGGAAAAAAGAATTTTACCACCCTATCTTATCCTGAAAAAAAACCCAAAAATGTACCACCAAAGACACACAAGCATAGGTAACAAGTTTAAAGCTAACGGGGAGAAAGGCATACAGTAAAGGCAGGAATTGCCATTTAAAGTTTTCAAGAGGCCTTGAGGTGTAAGACTTTAAACCTGGAGCTAAGTTGTTTAAAAATTTAGAGCAGCACGGTGAAGTTATAGATTTTATGTTCTCAGTGAATGGTTGATGTCCAAAGTTACATTTTCACTGGACACTGAATTTAAGGTTGAAAGAGACAAGGAAAAAAAAGCTTCCAGATTTTTGTAGTTATCAATTCTTTTTTTTTTGCTCTTTGCTTTGATGCTTAAAGCAGTTATTGATATCTCAATTTGTATTCTGGAGTCTGCTCCATTTTTCTTCCAAACTGAACAGTCCAGAAGTAACTTTTCATCTCCCATATGAACTGGTCATACAAATGTGATTAAACAAGAGGTGCAAATGTCTTGCCTTGTTTGTCTGATTTCATTGTCTTTGAATGAAACTGTAATTTTAGTGCAGACAGGTTTTGAAAATCTTACACTGGTCTCACGAAGCTTGCCTCAATCTGTATTCAAGTCACAGCAACCAATTTAGATTAGTATTTGTCCTTTATGTTTTAAAACTCTTTAGTCCATGAAGGTCTCAGATATTCAAATCGGATAATAGAAGTAAAATATCACTAGCGTGTGCCTAGTTATGAAGGCTGTGTCTTTTTATTTTTCACTTTTTCTAATTGTGGACTTAGATTGAAAAAATTGGATCTGTATAACAGGTAAATGGGAACTTTGGTAATATTTTTAACTTTTGTTACAACTCCAGGGCTGAACTGCCAGCACTGCCCCAGTGAGACCTGACACCATTATCATAACAAACTGCACTGACAAACCCATGGCTTTTACATGTGGAGATCTTGGCATTCAACAAGTGCACTAATTATTTAAAGAAAGAAATTGGCAAGAGCTGATATTAACAGCATATGTTTAACAGGTATGGGCTGCCAAAGAAAGTTTGACATTCTGGTAGCCAAATATTTTGAATCTAAATTACGTTAGGAGGTTTTGGTACAGCAGCTCTGAAAAGAAAAGCTAAATTGTCTTGTATGTATTAACCTAATGCCTGCACTCAAGCCACAGCTTCATTAGTCTCACCTGGAAGCAAAGTGCTGAATAATTACAGTAGTGAATGCTCCCTTCCGACTTCCATTGCCCCACTTCTTTTTGAGTGTCTGCTGGCTTTCAGTCAACATCTTCTCATTACAGTGAGGGCTAAGAATAGAACCCACTGAAAACGCTCCCATATAGTCAGTTGGGACAGATTACTACATTGAAAATGCCATATTTATGATTACGATTTGGAGGTATTGTATTTGAAATTACAATTACGGTACCAAATTTGATTGTGAAATAGGAGTTGTATTGCTTACAAAGGGTAAACTGTTTTAGGAAGATTTAATTTTAAGCACGTTGACCCGGATATTCTGAAACCCTATTTCCAATTCAGACCAGACAAAGAAATACACACTGATCTCTGGAGGAGTTCACTGTTCAAATTTCCAGACCAAGGGCTTTCCAACCTGAAGTCTATTCCAGGCCAGGATTCCATTCAGCCAGCAGCAAAATGGATTTGGATTGAAATCCCACCCCTTTCTCAACACTAGCTGCTATCTAACATGATATAAAGACCCTGAAGGTATTTTGACAACTGTTCAGAGAAGGCAAGTGAGAGGTGAAGTAAGCGGCAGAGGAGTACAGATGGCAGGGAGGTGGGAAGTACTGGTGGCATTTGGGTAGGACTGATGGCAGGCGGATGAGGCATCCAGGTTACCAGGGTGGTGAGGGATATGGTAGGATGAAGTCAGGTCCAGTAATAGACAAGAAAAGGTCTGCACCAGTAGAGGAGGGAGGGAGGGAGGGATTAGTTGTTGTCACTTTGGTTCCATAGTAGAAGCTGGGGGAGAGAGTGGAGTGGCTCCAGATACCAGGTAATTGTCAATCAAAGGCTTAAACATCCTGACAATTCCCAGTCAGTGCATCAGGACTTTCACTTTGCCCGAAAGCACATTTTCCAGAGAATGTCTAGTTTCCAACTATCCAGAAACTGGGAGATCTGCACCAATTTATTGTACAACAAGGAGACAGTTTCCATTTTATGCCTTTCCTAATATTTAATGAACTACCTTGGAGAAAGTTATTGCCAAGCTAGAATTATGCTCAGGATAACCTGTTCCATTAAGGCTAATGGGTACACTCTGAAGGAATGTTTTCCAAATGGGCATATCCTCAGGTAAATTACACAGCAGTTGCTGAGGGACACTTCTTTGTGAAAAAAATGGAAGTACTAATTCATTTCTTCCCAAGACTCCCTGGTCCATGGGTTTGCTCATGCAATAACTTCGTATTTACTTTCAAATACCTAGCATCACTTTAGAAGCAAATATGTTGTCAAGGTTAGTGGACACAAGCAAAGAATAAACACTTATCTTTAAAATATTGTTTAATTATGATTTACTGCTGCTTTATCAATGTAATATTTAAACCATTTGAAAATGCGACATAGGTGTGAACAATACTATCAGGTATAACAGGAAATACTTCAATAAATGTGGGCAATAGGACCTAGGACAACATACAATTAGAGACTAATAACTATTCAAAAGCAAATTTTCTTTTTACCTGCACATCGATGTACTTTAAACCTTTGCAATTATTGATACCCTCCAATGTCTCTATTCCACAATTTTGAAGTGTTAGTGACTGGAGAAGGAGGCATTGTGAAAATGTGGATAGGCTAAAACCAGGTAAATCTTGAAGAGTGACTGTTCTAACCTGTGTTCAATAAATAAGCTTTAGTACACAGGGAATCACTCAAATCACATTCCTAAATTTTGTAAGAGACATGATGGAAGAAAATGAATTTGTCAGTATGTTTGCAACTTTGGTTGGTTTCCACACTTAAGTCTGCACCCCCAGGAGACTTAAACATTCAGATTTAATGATGATTTCCAAAACGAAATCTTACTTTTCAGATCCCAATAAATTATTTCAAGTGTTTATGAAATCAAATTCAAAGCTGGTGTAAACCTGGTACAGGGACAGGAAATGTCAAACCAAAATAAGTCAGAGAACTAGCACGATTCTCAGAATTTAATTGAATCATCATACCTTTTGAATACCTATAAGATCCAATCTGTGGCACATCTAAGATGTTACCCTGAAGGTTTTGATTATGAAAACTTTCATTGGACTTTGCAATGTTACTCAATATTTTAAAGGACATAAATGTAGTTTCCCTACCAGGTCAATTTGTGGTGACTGAAAGGTACCCTATAAATTTGTGTGAGCACATACACACAGTATTATCAAGGTAACCTTTCTGTTACCTACTAGAAATGAGCAACCTCCCCACTTCACCAATGAACAGAATTTGTGGACAAAACACTGCCCCTCTGAGCTTAAATCAGGTCACATTGGACTGCACTGCACCAAAAGCATAAATGAATCCTCCATTACCCACACTTCTGTCCCTGGAGTGAAAACTGCATGGCAAACCCTGATCTCAGCCAAAAGTCAACCTAATTGAAGATAGAACTAGCCTTCTCAGCCAACTGAGAATAAAGCGTTTTTCCAATTCCATTTCCATCATATCCTCTCTGGGAAATGACTCCTCCACACACCCACTATTGGCTTTCACCCCATCACAGAGGGTGAACTCAGCCTTCTCCCCCAAAAGGGAGAAAACCTCCCCTGCACCAACTGAAGAGAAAACAAGACTTTCCCTTTCCAAATTATTGAGCAGAAATTTAGCCTTCACAAAAACAAAATAAATATCTCCTAATATCAGATCATACTGAAGTTTTCTCTTCCAAAGGTTCAGCCTTTTTAGCTGCTTCTGTGAGCCTAACTCATGATGCATCCAATAAAAAAACACCCAGCACTCAAGTTCACTTTCAAAATGGAGCATTCCCTTTCCTTGAGGAACAAGTTGCGAAATCTGCTAATGAATTCTCCAGTATTGCCTGCTGCAAGCCTACATTCACTGGCAAATATAATTGTTCTTCCCTTTGAAATATAATACTCTTGCCTCTGTCCTGATGAGTGCACGTAGAGATGCTTCAAGAGCTTGTCTCATTTTTCAGTAATACTCAAATTCGATACTATCAGTATCTTCACTAATTTCATGCCACCTATTCCCAAAACTTGAAATACTCAAAGGGTAAAGGTAACATATAACATACAATATGTAGTCAATTTATGTCAATTGGACAAATCAGGCAACCCATGCTTGATTTTAACTTCAACGAGCAATAAAACTAGGCATGGGTACAAATAGGCTGCCGTTTGCGTTTGTACCACTTTCCTGGCAAATGCCCCTTTCACTCATCATATTTTGTTTACTAGCACAAAATAAAATGGTCTAAGTGAAGCAGGACTTTTTTTTATTTCTGCAGTCAACACCATGGCTTGACTAGTGAACCACTTTCACATCAGCATTGCTGATAAGACTAAATACTCATTTTCAAAATATCCTGCTGTATTGAATAAATGAACCTATTTAAATATGGTCGCCAATGAAATATTTACTTAACACAAAAGTCTAGCACATTTCTTTAGGATCGCTTTAGTGATGCCGTGGGAATAACTATAGGGAATTACATCACATATTTTAAAACACTGACATGGGAAATCCTCCAGATTTCAACAAACACTATCTAAAGAATTGATCAAAATTCTCTGCAGAGTTAAACTGTCTTTTGACAAAAACGCTCTCCCACATTTTAATAAATCTGTAGTTACATTCTTTGATGTCTGTTTATTTCAGCAATGCCATAACTGTTACACAAGGGAATGGGGGTAGTAATATCCAGAGCCAGCTGTAAACATTCTCAATCGCCCTAGGCTTTTTCACTGATTAAAAAGAATAAGCTCCAGAATAGGTTTTCCAAATGTTTACCACTTAAGGACAACTACAATTGGTATAAAACACACAAAGGAATTCACATTTTTTTATTGAGCTATGTTAGCTGTAGACTTTTCATTGGCAAATAAATGAACTGCAGAATAAAGGGACTCTATCCATATGTTTTGTATAAATCGTTGAAGTGAACACTCCTGGTGTTAAGTTTTAAATTGGTGCAAAATTACCCATAATGGGGAGATGACAAATGCCTGCAGGTTTGTATTTAAATCTCATGATAGTCCTGTGTTACTGAACTGAATTACTTAGTTCAGAGTTCCATTTGCTAATCCAGATGTTTAAGCATGCAGAATCAAAGATTCCCCAGTGACTCTGTACAGCACAATTAGGACAAAGAAAGCTTCAATGTAATCCGCTCTCAAGTGTGTTGATTTCAGTCAAAATGACAATAAGGGTACAACAATTTGCCTCAGGAGCCCTGTTTCAAGAAGGGAAAGTCAACACATGCTTATGCTTTTAATAAGGATGTGGGAATCCTTGCCGTAACTTCGCACATTGTTGTATGGATAGGTGAAGATCAGGATTAGTTATGATATTTTCCATTTAAAAATCCTGCTGAAAACTTGCAAATAAATAGTGGGCACCCAGGTGAAGTACCAAATACTCACTGTCACCAGATTCCTGAAGAAGGGCTTATGCCCAAAACGTCGATTCTCCTGCTCCTTGGATGCTGCCTGACCTGCTGCGCTTTTCCAGCAACACATTTTCAGCACTGTCACCATATACCCAACAAGCAGGAAATGATATCGGATGCAATATTAGCGAGAACCATAAGGTATGAATTTGTCCTTATTCTAGTGGAATCTGATCATAATCCCAGATTACAAAAGCTGTTTTTCCTCACTCTTGAAAGAGTCCCAGTGGTCACCTTTGATTAGAAGCCACTGGAGGAAACTAGTGACACAACATGAAGCATGGCAGAATGTGGATGGGAAAAGAGTGGCACAACACAAATTCACACCATCAATATCCCACAAATGGGTTTCTGGTCTGAAGGCTGTCTCTTTTTCAGATGCTGATTATGAAATGAAAGGCAACATTAAAAAGCAGTAAAGAATCACTCTCACAAACATTAACAGTTGACTGTCCTGCAGCAAGCTTGTCACCAGGTTTATTTAAAAGGGGTGTGAAAGTAAAATACATTTTCAAAACAAATACGTGAACAAAAAATGCCCTACGAAAATAACTCATTAAAATACTGCTAAGGTTCACCAGTTATAAAATATAAATTGTACCTGCTGAAGTGAATTCCAAACCCCTGACTGTAGAATAACTCCAGGACTAAGAGGAGGTAGTTGGTTGACAGGATTAGTCTGAAGTCTGATATGTTGTTTCACTTTCTTCAACTTGTTTTCTCTGCTAATTTTGGACCAAGGTGTACACATTTTCATCCAACTTAGTCTCTTTTGCTCAACATGATCAGGTAGGGTGAGCTCTGATACTGACAAACGCTCCTCAAAATCATGATCCATACTTGAAGTTACTTTGGAAGCGTCAATCAGATCTTCCTTATGTAAGTCAACACTACTTGTATTTAATATAGATATTCCTTCACCTGACAGTCTGCCAGGATCCTTATCACTAACTGCAAATAGTCTGCTTTTTTGCAGAAAGATACTGTTTTTGGGTATTGGGGGGATATTGCATTCTTCTGCAAGTGTATTCTCTGCTGTTTTCTCCACTGTTTCTTCAGCTGGAAGCTTTACTTTGAGGTTTGTATCTGTAGTCATTGCAACTATACATTGGCACACATCTTGACTGTCATTTGCAAGAGTACTATTTTCCTCTATATTCTGAAAGAATCCTATACTTTGAATTGGAGGAATACTCGCAGTCTCTGAATTGTTATCATCATGTTTAGCTTCCTTATTAATGCTGGAGTAAAAATCTCTCTCTTCAACTAGCTGTGGTTTATGTTCCTTCTCAATTTCTTTGTCTTCTATTTGGCTTAAGACCACTTTTTTATTTTCTTTTTCTAGCAACTTGCTTTCCTCTTTCTTTTTATGTTCTATTTCTTTTTGTTTTTCTTCCTTTCTCCTTCTCTGTAACTCTTTTCTTTTTTCATCTTCTCTCAACTTTTGGAGTTTCTCCAGCTTTTGTTGTCTCTCCTTTTCTAATCTTTGTCGTTCCTGTTCCTTTTTCTTCTCATATTCAATCTGTCTTTGTTTCTGTTCTTCTCTTTGCAATTGTTCAACTTCTTTCCACCTCTTTTCCTCTTTCTCCTCTTCTTTCTGTTTTTGTTCTAATTTTCTTTTGATTTTTTCTTCAAATGCTTTTTTCTCTTCTGCCATCCTTAACTCCAGGTCTTTTTTTCTCTTCCTTTCATCCTGCCTTTCCCTCAGTATTGGTGCATACCTTTTCCTCACTAAATACGCCCGAAACCTTGCCTGAATTATTGCTGATGCTCTGTTTTGCACCTCTTCCACTCGTATTCTCTCTTTGTGTTGCTGTTCTTCAAAGATCCTTCGTTCTTCATCCATCTTAATTTGCATTGCTTGTATTAATGCCTAAAAATTTAAAACAAGCTCAGATTACTTTATGCCCAAATATCATTTTACTCAGAATTGAAAACATAAAAATGGTTTCCGATTTTATCTAAGTTACAATGAAAAGCTCCAATGCAATATCAATGTTTCATCGGTTAGCTTGGTTGCCTGAACGGCTGGTTGACAATGCAAAGTGACACCAACACTGTGGGTTCAACTCCCACACCAGTTGAGGTTTCCATGAAGGATTCTCCTCCTCAACCTCTCCCCCAACCCTCAGGTTAAGCACATCATCAGTCATTGCTCTCCAATGAGAGCAGCAGCTCTCTGGTGCTATGGCAACATCACCATGTAATAATAAATAAACCTAACTCTAAAATGGTCAACATGCAAGTTTTGGTGAAACCAAAATTATGCAAATTAATATAATTACAATTTAATTAATTGATTATCTTTTAATTAACTTTGGTAAAACTTTCCCTTAACATAGATCGCAAACATGTTTCTTCATCCAAAAGCATTTTGGTTCCAAATGACCAGCCACAGAGGTATTCTGGTGAATAGTGGACAAAAGGCTTGATAGGTTGGATTTGGAAGTGCAGCTGTAACTGACTTGCTACATTGCCTTTATGTACTGTAACTGCAGTGGAGGTAGAAGGCAGTAACTGGAGATATAAGGTTCAAAATTATGATGCCAAGTGTGGATTTTTGTGAATTTTGTCATGAGTTAATAACAATAGAATTTTGGAATTAAAACAAAACATATAGCTTACGATTATTTATTGTATTCAAATTGAAATCACAAAATGAACAAAAAAATGCAATTAAAAGAACAGAGGCAAAAAACAAATTCACAAAAGTGTGACTTTGATCTCCCACCTCATGTTCCTTCAACTTTCGTTCCCAAGCATCCTGGTCTTCTCCGATTTTCTTTTCCAGTTGAATCTGCTGTTGCTGAACAAAACATATAATACAATAATCTACCTAAATAAGGTTGTGCAGCTTTACATTTAGCATATCCTTATTAGAAAGCCATCTAATGTTTCACAATTTCTCATGTGATCACAAAAGAATCTTTCTTAAAGCATGATCAATGAGTTAGTAGAAAATTAAATAAACAAAACCTCCACTGTCGTGTTGAGTAAACACATATCCCATTTAAAACTTAACCATAGACTGTCTTTGAAGATGCCATTCTGGAACTGCCTTTTTCTTTGAAAAAGTGGGCATTAACAAATGGCTAAGACAGCTACTGAAAGGTCAAGTGACTATTGAAATTTCCACAGAATCTACTTGAAGTCTCCACAAGCTCCTCACTGAACAGTCAGACGCAGGGTGAGGAAGCCCAAGTTGAAATGAACATTGTTATGATCCCAGCTGATGATACTAGGGAATAAGTAAGTTCTGATTGAAACCCTGCTTGAAAGATCACCGTTTTTTTTCTGTTGGTAAGTTAATATGAATGTTTAGTCACTGAAACATTTTCACACAAGGCTGTGGATTTTCGTTACCAACAGAATATGCTTATTGTAAAAAAGAAAACAAGCTATCTCAGTATAGAAGGCAGTTGGCAACAGGAAAATCACACACAAAAGTAATTTGAGCCAGTTTCCTGACAGTATCCTTTAAAAAGACTTAAACTCAGAGAATTGCACTCATATCTCAACACCTAATTGTTTCATTTAACTGAATCCTGAAAAATCTCAGTCTTTTCCAAATCTGCTGACGAGAACATTTCCATGAATCTGGCAGCCTAAACATTCTCTATTCAATAATCTGCAGATTTCCTCATCAAACTCTCCTGATTTGGAAGTTTTACCAACTAAACCCTTCTGCTGAGGTGATTTGTTCCCTGAAAAACTCATTCTAAGAGGGAAGCTAAACTTGCATCTTAATTTAATACTGGTATCTTCTGAACTAATTAAAAGAATTTTTGCTCATCCTAGATCCTTCTGAACTGAAAGCAAAGCTATTGGCCTTAGATGTTGACCACATTTGTTGGTAAACACAAGTATAAAAATCTTTCCATGAACATTAGTCTGCAATCACTCATTTGCTAACAAGTTTCTGGATTTAGTCATGGCTTTGAACCTTTTTTATTTTAAAACAAAAAAGCTTAAGACAAAGAATCAATATCCATCACCTTCTATTTTGAAATCAAAATTTCTTAAAATCATATTAATATGTACCTATCATCACAACAAGGCAAGACACAACCCACCTTTGTGCTGGGTACCAGTTTTTGATGGACTCATCCAAGACTTAAAATGAATGTACATCCAGAACCCAACAGGGGGAGCCGCCTAGAAATCAGTTGATCACAAGTCAGTGGAAATGCCCATCATTTATCTCATCTTGTAGAAAAAAAGGCTTTAGACTTGCAAAATGTTCTAGGTGGACAACAGCATCGGATCATCTGACTTAAAACTAACTTCAAGAGACAAATTTTTAATCCCAAGAACCAAACAGAATTTGGTTAATCTGTGATCACATTGGCAAGAAAGTTGGGAAAACTGCATGAGATGGGCAATGAGGAACTTATTAACATCAAGAGTAAAATGGTTCACTATCCAACCAAGTATTGAACAACAAGATAAGATTCTCACCGCTGGAGCAGCAAGAGGGCCTATTTGCATCAATCAACATCTCACTAATAGTTAATCTTGCCCCATTTATGTTCAGTTTTCCATTCCCCCACCATCAAATAGAAACTAGAAAGCCTCAATTCCCAACATGGACTGCATCAGGGTGCACTTCAGGGATCCTCACTTACTCTCTTAGTGCTCACTCTCATGCACCTGCTTGGATACTCATACCTTGCCTTGTTTTTTTTGTACTTTGTTGCCTCAGCTGGAGCTAAAACCTCACAGTGCCCCTGTCTTGCCTTGCCATTTGGTGCAGTCACAAAGCACAGCAGCTTGTCACGTTTGCCAGCAAGGGGGTAGACACGTAGCTACATCTACAGCAATCTCATGCCTGCAACACTTGCCAGCAGCACACACACCAAACACACTGCATGTGCAGCAAGCAAATGGCCATGCCTCAAAATCTAAAGGGAGAAATCAGAGTAAAGTCATCTTTCAGTCAGGAGTACCTGGCACAATAAGTGAAGGGTAGCCTTCAATATTCGTCTGGGAATTGAGCACAGTCAATCTGGGTACACAGGCTGACCACTGTTATTAGACTTTTGAATGGATTTCTCAAATTTCAAATCCAAATGTGATTTTGCATTTGCACACCCTCTTTGCAGCTGTAACATTGTATTGCTCTGTTCAATCATCCTAACATCTTAGATTAGATTAGAATAGATTCCCTACAATGTGGGAACAGGCCCTTCGGCCCAATATTTGTGTCCTTGTATGTTGTGATCTGCCTGTACTGCAAGAAAATCAAATTTTTCACTGTACTTAAGTATGTGTGACAGTAATAAATCAAATCACAACAACAGTGCAAACTGGGAAATCAGTCAGGAAGCTGCACAGAGATTAGTCAGGGGTCCAATCAGTCATCAGTTGAGGATATCTGTTTGAAATTAGTCAAGGGGGTTTAACCACAAAAGTCAAGGAGAAGTTATCAGGAGCCATTGCTGCAAAAAAGAAGCTGAGGAATTCAATTGTAGGGACTGAAGGCACCATTCTGCGCTGCAGAGAGAATAATCTTGGAGAAGGCAGGCAACTCAATGTATAAAGAGAGCAGGGCAATACAGCAAAGAAAGAAAAGAGGTAATGCAGGAGAAGGGAGCAGGTCAACACCACCCTGGCCTCACTAGGGGCAATACATGACTATATCTGCTATGCTAACTCTATATGCTTGAGGTTTGGGGTAAAGTGGGGAAATGAACAATTAGATAGATTAGGTGGGTATGTGAACAAAATGAATGCTAATGGTGTTAACAGAAAAGAGGGAATACTGTTTGTATCTTTGGAGTACTAAGAGTAATAGGTTGAGCATGGGCTATACTGCTTGATGTCTCAATGTTGTTTCCTTGCATCACGATGCAAACAGTATGTATGGAATGGAGTTAAAACTAGCTGACATTACATTGATAGAGCACAGGGTAAGTGTTGTTCTGTGAGGAGGGGCTTCATATTTGAGTGATGTGAGGCACTATGAAAGGCAATGACACTGCACAGATACCTGAACAGTTCAGGTAAAAGTGTGCACACTAAATGCTATACGTGAATCTAAAGAATTAATCCATTGCGACAACCACAAATCCTTGCCCGAAGCATTCTTGACCATATCATTCCACATCAGGAATCAATCCACAAATGGCTGTGAAACACAAACAATATTTTACGGCCTGGAAAGATTCAGTTTGATTGTCAAAGTTGCAAGCACCTTCCAAGTTCCCATATTCTGTACATGCTGCACGAGCTACTGAATTCACATCTTAACATAATCAAGACCTCTTGTAGCGCTAAACCCTGTACCTTGAATGTTAAAGCTGCTGCTAGACAAACATTCCCTCACACAGATGGCGATCAAAAGTGAGCATATATCTCCAATGTGAGGATAAATTTACAATGATGTGTCCCCTGTGCTACATACATGCCCTCACAGGGTCTTACAAGTCAGAGTCTTAGAGTACAGTAGAGTTCTTTCGGCCCATCAAGTCTGCATCAACAAAAAACAATCCCAACACCTATCTACACTAATCCCACTTTTCAATACTTGGTCAATAGCCTTGAATGTTATGACCTTTCAAGAGTTCATCCCTATACTTTTTAAAGGTTACATGGAATTTTATAGCGAATAAACAACTACCTTGAGTTTTCTTTCAGCAGGAATCACCAGGAAAAACACCCTGTGAAAGAAAGTTATCAACTATCAGGAAATTTTTGGACTGAGGAAACCAATCTCAATAAAGAGGCCTTCTTTGTGGCAGTATGCTGTGAGATTGTGTGTTGAGTCCACTGACTCCAGAAGCAGACTGGAGGCAGAAATGGCCAGAATGATGAGGAAAATGGATCATGTTTCTGGCCAAGTATAAACAGCCCTCCTGAAAGTTGTTCTTGCTGAGAGAGAAGAAGCTGGTGCATTCTTGCTGGTGTGTAGTTGAATATCTGTCAGCAGTCTGGTTCGTAAGAAACAAGGGGTCACTTGAAACAAGAACAGTGAACAGAATTAAAACAGAATTGAAAATCAGAAACAGAATTAAAATTTTCCTGTGTCAAACGAGAATGGAAGTTCTGTGTGGAGCAGAGGCAATTATTGCATATGACGTGCACAGAAAGAGGGGGTGCGAGGGATGCTGTACATGTAAAGTTGCCCCCGTTTCCTGTAATGATAGGAAAACCACATGAAAACTAAATTAATTGCCAATTCTTGGACAGCTTGTTATTTGCACTGGAAGAAATGGCCCATCCCTGGGCATAAAAAAATGCTGCCACTTGAGCTTGTTTCATGAAAGCAGTGAGTGAGTGCTGGCGAAGTTTCATAAGATTCAGCCATGCAAATGGCTGCATCGTGGCAGTTTCAGTGGGAGCTGACACTCTGGATTAACTGAGATGAATATAATTCTTCAGAGGTTGAATTTGCTTTGCTGTGTGTGGAACTATGATCCTTCCAATTACGCTTTCACCATCCAGCCAACGATGTGATAGTACCCAAATGTCTATTGTCCATTGAGACAAATGAGTTGGACTCAAAGGGAGCACGTCAACAGGGACATATGCAATCCAAAATTTGCCAGAGCACACTGGCATGGAAACAACAAATGCCTAGACTTCTAGGAGCCAAGCTATAGAGCGGCATGGTGGCTCAGTGGTTAGCACTGCTGCCTCACAGCGCCAGGGACCCAGGTTTGATTACGGCCTCCGACAGACTGTCTGTGTGGAGTTTGCACATTTGTCTACGTGGGTTTCCTCCATGTGCTCCAGTTTCCTCCCACAATCCAAAGATGTGCAGATTAGGTGAATTGGCCATGCTAAATTGCCCATAGTGTTAGATGCATTAATCAGAGAGAAATGGGTCTGAGTAAGTTACTCTTCAGAAGGTCGGTGAGGACCTGTTGGGCTGAACGGCCTGTTTCCACACTGCAGGGAATCTAATCTAATCTAAAATCTATGCTCAACTAGATAATCGTATTCTCACATATGAGCAAACACAGGTGATGAGTTGTGCCTTTCAAAGCAAATCTGACTTGCCTAAGTGCTTTCATCATTATCATTCCAGATGCTGCAGAGTACCACCACCACAGAAAATGCAGGATTGATGGTAATGTAGTGTGTGATTTCAAGATTCTGGTCCAGGAGAAATTCTCTATCCAATACAAAGGAAGAACTTCTCTACTGTTTCTAGGGAAGTATGATAGAAGGTAGCAGCTATAATGATACAGCAAGTGAACACTACCAGTCAAGGATCTAGTGCCACAAGCAGTTTCATAATAGGCTCTATATCATTAAGATGAATTGTTTGGCAGAAGCACATATATCCCAATGATGCCTGACAGTTGAATGACAAAGCTGCTGGAACACATGCTTCTCTTTTAACATGGATCAGTGTTTGACCAAAACATTCATGTAAGTTCAACCAGTTATAGGGTGACTCCCTTACAAACCGGGCATCCGGTTAAGGAAGGGATGTCTAAATTTCACTGTGGTCCACTACCACATTGATGAGTTTCTTCCCTGAATGCAAGATTGAATAGGATTATATTACACTGTATTTTTTACGGGCAGAAAAGGGATGAGAATGCCAGAGAGGTGACCTGGACCAGGGCAACAGGGAAGAAGTGGGTTGAATGGGGGAAGGGTAGTGTGGCACAGGGTAATCTTCTCATTTGAGAGAATGAATATTGCTAGGGTGTCCTGAGAGTTCAGCCCAAAGCAAGGGCAGATTGAGAAGTTGCTTTGAGAAGGTGAATGAAGAGCAGGTTGTGGGATACAGGTTTCCACTCGGATGAACAAAGACATTGGCTTATGTGATTGCTATTTCAAAGTTTACACAAATTACTTACTTATGTCTTTACTTTCTTCTATATCATACCTTAACAGCATTCACTCCTCTACTGGGCATCAGGACAAGGAAGGCATGTCTAAAGATACTCCGTCAGATCTGACCAGCTCACACTTGCTAACACAGATAGCGGTACATCAGTTAGATATTCTGGTATTTGGCTTCAGTGGCATAAGAAGGGCCAGGAAAAGGTGTCTAAATCAGAGGCATCTGTTCACAATCTCTTTTGGAGGAGGACAGACAGTCATAATGATGCTCTAACAGGCAATGAGGTAGGGCCTTGCAGTACAGTGCTTGCAGCAGCAGATATCCGACAGAGTTCCCTGAGGCATTGAAAGCCCACTCACTTGAAGTGGAGGAATCAATTGCAGTGAATAGCCAATCATATTTCTGGAGCTCAATAAGATGAGGACAGTCTATGACAGAAGCAATGGTCACATTCATGGAGTGTGGCATAAATTTTGCACAAACTGATAACTTTCAAAGAGGTTAGAGCTTCAATTTTATTAGTTGGAAGAATTAGTTTAACAACTTAAAGATTTCTATGCAAAATCTTTCAGCTTGGAAGCTTCATAAAATAAAACCATTCCTGATGGAATGACTGGGTCCTCTGAGTTGAAAACCTGATTCTCCTGCTCAGAGGAAACTGTTCTTCCTTCTGAACTGAACTTCAGATTCCTCTGAACATTAAATCAAAAGTTAAACGAATGACCTCTGATCTTAGCAATACAAACTTTTCACCTATTAACTCAAAAGGTGTCTTGCCAGGCAGTTGACTAGATTACGTCTTCTTGGAATATTTGGGTTTATTTAGGTCACTGTCCCAAATGACTTTTTAACCAATGAGACCACCTTTACCTTAAAGTTCAAAATGATAATAATGTATGATTCACCTTTTATCACTGCTACTACTGTCCAATTGTAGCCCCAATTTTGAAAGAGCATCTGATAGAAATCTGTGGGTCACAGTGAATTGAAGAGTGGTGACAGTGAAGGATTCAGCCATGCTGATGATATTGACTGTCAAGAGTTGTTACTGGAATTCTGTCATTGGGGATGGACATCTACTGGATGATGTACAGCCCCAACCTTAATGGATATTTATGCAGCAACGGTCCACGAGTGACTTGTGCAATGACATCCTCAAAGCTGCTTCGGTTAATCAACTATATTTTAAGATGCCCCTAGTGACAATGCTATCTTGTGTGATGCTGGTAATGGGCACGTTTGTCTGTCCCTCAGGATATCCTCCATTGTCACTCTCACCCTTGATAGTACCTCCATTGGTGTCAATAGTGTCGTCTTCATTTTCTAAACCTCCTTCTCCTCTGATGTTAGTCTTTCACTGGCCTCTGTGTCCTCAATGTAAATGACCTTCCATATTGTGCCACATTATGGAGCATGCAAATGACCATTATCCTCGACATTCTTCCAGGCGATCTCTGGACATTTTCTTCCAAGTTGTCAAGGCATCTGTACCACATCTTCAACAGGGTAATAGCCTGCACAGTAATGGTCTTCAGCTGCCAATCATAGCAACATTGGGACTGGGTCTCCAGTGGTCTCCAGGGAGTAAGAACACTTCCATAATGGGTGGCCCTTGGAGTCACAGTATTAAAACGCGCGCTTCTGCCCACCAGGTCTATGTTGACCAATAAAGAACGAACTACACTAATTCCATTTAACTTTACGTGATCCATGGCTACTATGGTCTAACATTTTAAGTACTCATCCAGATGCTTCTCAAATGTTGAGAGAGTACTTGCCTCCACCACTGCCTCAGGCAACACATTCCATACATCTATCACCCTCTCTGTGAAAGAAAATTTTCTCAGATCTGTTCTTCACCTTAAACTTATGCCCTCTGGTCTTAGACATGTCTGCCATGGGGAAGAGATTCTCACTGTCAATGCCACTCAATTTTGTATACCACAATCAGATCACCTTCACTCTCCTCTGCTTCAAGGAAAACAAACCCAGCTTATCCAGTCTCTCCTCATAACAAACATTTCATCCCAGGCAACATCTTGGTGAATTTCCTCTGCACCCTTTCCACTACAATCACACCCTTGCAATAGTGAGGTGACCAGAACTGCACACAGTATTCTACCTATGACCTTACTAATGTTTTATAAAGTTGTAACAAGACTCCTTTGCTCTTATATTCTTTGCCACAGCTAATGAAGGCAAGTATCCCATATGCCTTCTTCGCCACCCTGTTAACCTACTCTGACACTTTCAGAGATCTATGGACATGTATACCAAGGTCCCTTCATTTCTCTGTACTTCTTAGGTATCTTCCATTCATTGCATACATCTGAGCCTTATTAGACCTCCAAAAATGCAACACCTCACATTTATTGGAATCAAATTTAATCCTCCATTGCTCTGCCCAATTTACCAGCTGATCAATATCAGACTGCAGTCTGAGACCATCCTCATCGCTAACAATACCCACAATATTGTGTGTTATGGACCAGACCAGGTCCCCTCAATATATTTTAAGAAGGTAGCCTATACCCTAATTTTTTATTATTTTAAAGGTAGATGTGAAATGCCATGTTCCAGATGTGATGCAACTGGTCAAACTACTCAACCTTAAGCAAAACACAATTTATTTAAACACTATAGTTAAAAGATAAACTTAACTCTTGGCAAACTTAATCAAATAATCGATATGGTACCTATTACTAATGAACTGTTCCAATACAGTAATATTCCATGAACAGACCCCCTGGCAAAAAGGCAAATTCAGATGCAAATTCTCACATGCAGTTCTCCAATCCAGGAGGCATAAAACATCAAGAGAAAATTCAGAGAAAGTAGCACCTAGAATACATTCACTGAAACTTCCAACTCTTTTGAGACCCAAAGGCTTCTGCTTAAGACTAAACCTAAAAGCTAAAAAAGATAGAAAGCCTGTTCTGAGAGAGCTGACCATACCCAGGCAACTTCCACTGCTCCACCTTTAAAAAAAACCAAAGTCCCACAAATTGTTTATTTCCTTCGAAATAGCTCTCTGCCTCCTGCTTATAACCTCTCTTTAAAGAAAAACAGGACAAAATAACCTCTTAAAGTAACAGCACTGTCGCATGAGTCATCTGCAAACTTACTAATTACACCATCTACATTCACATTCAAGTTGTTAATGTATATAATAGGGTCTCAGCAATGATCCTTGTGGTATGCTGTTAGTCACAGGCTTCCAATAACCCTTTGCTTCTTATTTGTAAGATATTTTGGATCCAGCTTTCCAACTTGCCTTGGACCCCATGGGTTCTTAACTTTTGGACCAGCCTTCCATGTTGGACGTTGTCAACATGTTCTGCATTATTCAATGCATGCACAGCCTTTAGAAGCTGCTGACCTTGAGTGAATTAATGGCACCATCATTATAAGTCGAAAATGTAAGCCATTCTTGACACTGCTCTAACCACAATTCCTCAACTCCACACAGGCCACATTTTTTGACATGTCCTTGGAGGACAGCTCAGTTCTTCATGGAATAAGTGTGGCACATTATCAGATAAGCTGAAGCAATAACACTTGGAACAAGAGCAGATCTGGAAAAATCATCTGCAAAATTAAACACAACAGACAGGTTCCCACTTTATTTGTTATTCTCAATTCCATTGTTAGTTGATGATAGTATTTCTATTCTCACAAGAGATCCAAAATAACATTAATTCACTTTAAACTTGATTCAAAGTAAAAGGAGAAGGTAAGGTTGTCATAGTCTTATTGCACTGTAGGGCTGCTCTCTCATAAGAGAGAGACAACTGCTGCTGGTTAACCTGAGGGTCACCACACCCCAGAGAAGCAAAGAAGTCAAGAAGGAGAGTTGCTTATGGAAACCTCCACCAGTGTGGGAATTGAACACATGCTGTTGAAATCACTCTACGTTGCAAACCAGCCATTCAGCCAACTGAGCTAAATGATTGTCTTTAACCAGTCACTGTCCAACGTTGTGATTGGGATTCAGCCACTGACTCCCAATAACCTCTGTCCATATTGCCAAGTTTCAATTTCTCTCTGAAAACAAAAAAAATGCTTGAGATCACAGCGGATCAAGCAGCATCCATGGAGAAACAGCAAGCTAATGTTTCAAGTCTAGATGACTCTTCATCAGAGCTGACGTGAAGTGTGGAAGAGACAGCATTTATGGTTGAGGGGATGGCAGTGGTGGAAGGAGGTTGGAACGCTGGGGGAGAAAGAATGTTGATAGTTCAGATTAAATGATCAGTATGTGAGAATGGCAGAACAATGGTGTGTCTAACTGCCAGACTTGAAAGAACAGGCAGTCCCACTGGGATGGGAGGAGGGGAGAGAGGCGGCGTAGACTATGTATCAAGCAAGCTAAAAGAAAAGGAAGGAATGGCTTCACAATTTGAAGGTGTCGAACTCAATGTTGAGCCTCAAAGATTGTAATTTGAAGATGAGATGCTCTCATACCCCATCTCTCATTGCATAAATGCTGCCACTTCCACAATTCAGTTCAGCTCTGATGAAAAGTCATAGGTGGCATGGTGGCTCAGTGGTAAACACTGCTGCCTCACAGCACCAGGGACTCAGGTTCAATTCCAACCTTGGGTGACTGTCTGTGTGGAGTCTGCACATTCTCCCTGTGTCTGCGTGGATTTCGTCCGGTTGCTCCAGTTTCCTTCCACAGTTCAAAGATGTGCAGGTCAGGTGAATTGGCCGTGCTAAACTTCCCATAGTGTCAGGTACATTTGTCAGAGGGAAATGGATCTGGGTGGGTTGCTGTTCGGAGGGTCATTGTGGACTTGTTGGGCTGAAGGGCCTGTTTCCACACTGTAGGGAATCTAAGCTAAACTCAAAACGTTAGCTTGCCATCTCTCCAATGGATGCTCCCTGACCTGCTGTTCAAATTTCAACATCTCCAGGAATTTGCTCCAACTTCTATTTATTGTTTTATTGATCAGCAATTTTCAAGCCTGATCATCAATGTTCCTGGTCCTATCAGTCTTTCTAATTGCACTTCGGAACTAAAAAATAGGTTTGTGTTACAATTCATTCACTAGGTACAGAGTACACAGAACAATTTCCTAACAGCTTGCCTAAGTGGCTGTTCCAGGCCAGGAAGTATATCCACTGAAACATTCACTTTATCAGAGATAATCATGAACACAGATTCCAAATTACAATTAAAATAAAATCTCTGCTTGCTGTCTCTCCTTTCTCCATTTGCCTTTCCCGTCCCCATTATATGTCTGTTTTATGTTTATTGTTTTAAGTTTACTTGATTTCTAGATAATAAAACACATTTTATCTTATCCTCTTTAAAAGAAAAATGTACATAAAGTATAAACATTATATCTTTAATCAGCAGCTACCAGATTTCACCATTTGGAGCCATAGCCTCTGAATCACTGGAAGGTGGCTGAAAAACCAATTGTTTTTGCCAGTTCTTTCTGCAAACTCTTGGGAGTGACAGGATTATATCTTAGACAATTTGTGATGAACATTCCCAGCATTGTATAGAAGTACCTGCTGTTAGCTCTCTTATCTGTAGCACTGGAATATTACAACAAAACAAGAAAAACATTCAAAGTATTAATTTTACTGCAATGCAGTATTGTCACCTCATTAAATTTAGTCTAACACTTACCTGCCTCTCCTCTGCCAGTTTCTCTAGTTTTTCTTCAAATTGTTGCTGTCTAGTCTTGGCTCTTTCCTCTTCTTCCACTGCCAGCTCCTTTTCTCGTTTCCTCCATTCCATCAACTCTGCCAGCTTTGTTTTCTTCAGTACTTCTTGTTCTATTTCCCACTGTTGAAGTGACAGCTGACAACGTTCCTCCACCTCTTCGCACTCACGAGCTAAAGTCTCTTCATTATCTAAACCCAAATAAATGATTACTTATCAAAGTGTGGGTTTGTTTTCCTGGTCAATTTACTCACTCCATTACATGACAACAACCAAAGTCAAATTTATAGCCAATTTATTACACAGAGATCTCAACATCAGGATAAGCTGGTAGTTTAAAAATATGTATTTCCACAATATAAATGGACAGATTCCATTGATGAAGGCACTGAGTAAATCTGATCTTACATTCCCATTTATTTCTGTGACAAACTGCAAACACTGGAAAACTGTGATAAAAGAACCCAGAAATGCTATAAATTCACAGCAGGCTTGCCTATCATTTCAAGTTTAAATTCTCATCAAGTCTAAAAAGTGGTTGATAAATAAGCTCTTCTAATTAAACTTCAGAGCGGCATGGTGGCCCAGTGGTTAGCACTGCTGCTTCACAGCGCCAGGGACCCAGGTTTGATTCCCACCTCTGGGAAAACTGTCTGTGTGAAGTTTGCACATTCTCCCTGTGTCTGTGTGGGTTTCCTCCAGGTGCTCTGGTTTCCTCCCACAATCCAAAAGGTGTGCAAGCCAGGTGAATTGGCCATGCTAAATTGCCCATAGTGTTAGGTGCATTAGTCAGGGGTAAACAATGAGTTTGGGTGGGTTACTCTTCAGAGGGTCAGTGTAGACTTGTTGGGCCGAAGGGCCTGTTTCCATACTGTAGGAAATCTAATCTTAATGCACAAACAGAGAGGGAGGGTGAAAACAAAATCAGAAATATCAATAACATTCAAGAAGTTTGGCATCGTCCTGCACAAAGCAACTTATTTGGATCAGCATTCCACCTTCAACATTTACTCCGTCCACCAATGAAGAATGATGGTATTAGTGCATATTATATGAATGATGTGTTGCACCAACCCACCTTTAATGGCACCATTTAAACCCCAGCTATATAGGACAAGAGCATCAGAACATGGGGACAGCACAAACTGTAAATACTGCAACTCCCATTCAAAGCACTGAGGATTGTGATAGTTCAAGAACATAGCCTAACCTTATCTTCTCAAAGGCAGCTGGAGATAATCAACAAATGCTGGCTTTGCCAACAACATCCGCATCCTGTACATGAATACTTTTTAACATCCCTGTCACACAGAAATAAATGCATCATATGAACAGGTTTTTTTTTGAAAAGCTGTAAAATGATGAAAACGGATGGGTGAAAGATGAACATCATCGTGAGGCACTTGCAAAGCATAATTTCACTTATGTTGAAAAATGTGGTGCTGGAAAAACACAGTAGGCCAGGCAGCATCAGAGGAGCAGGAGAATCGACGTTTCGGGCATAAGTCCTTTTTCAAAACTGAGGAAGGGCTTATGCCCGAAACGTCGATTCTCCTGCTCCTTGGACACTGCCTGGCCTGCTATGTTTTTCCAGCACCACATTTTTCAACTCTGGTCTCCAGTATCTGCAGTCCTCACTTTCTCATAATGTCACTTGTGGTGTCCAGCAACTGTGGCAATTTTAAGTTCTCTTGCCCTTATTATCTAACTTTCATAATCATATACAACCACTGCTGATAATGTTACATATCAATGTGGTGCATTTGGAGTTCCAGAAAATCTGACTAATTTCTCACAATGAGATAATGCATTAATTTAAAACATTAGAATTTCAAGGTAGAAATGTAAAAATTAGGTGAAAGGAATAGAAAACATTACAGAATGAGGTGGAGTGGAGACAGGTGTCTTTGTCCTTTTTTGGGGATGAGTTGTGAAGTTGGATGTAGCCCGGAGTACAGAGTTTATGTTATGGACTAACAGTCTTGAAGCTTAGCTGAATGATTCAGTGATTCCTCAATTCAAGCAGTCAATTAGGGAAGCAAGATAGATATGTCAGGCTCACTGGAAGAAAGGTATGCAGTGAACAAAGGTACTTAGAACAAGATACGCACAGCACCTTCCCAAAAACAAGTAATAGAGGAAGGGCAGCAACAAGCAGGCAGAGTCAGGTTTCCAGCATACGGCAGAGTAACGATATAGCAGCAGGAAGAAGAAGGAGGAGATATGACCCTGAGCAAAGGATGTAACGCAGCACCAGAGACCCGGGTTCAATTCCCGCCTCAGGCGACTGACTGTGTGGAGTTTGCACATTCTCCCCGTGTCTGCGTGGGTTTCCTCCGGGTGCTCCGGTTTCCTCCCACAGTCCAAAGATGTGCAGGTTAGGTGAATTGGCCATGCTAAATTGCCCGTAGTGTTAGGTAAGTGGTAGATGTAGGGGTATGGGTGGGTTGCGCTTCGGCGGGGCGGTGTGGACTTGTTGGGCCGAAGGGCCTGTTTCCACACTGTAAGTAATCTAATCTAATCTAATCTAATCAATCCGAACAAAATGTCCAAACTTCAAGAGAAATAATAAGACGCATGATGCAGAAAGGTCTTGTGTATTATAAACTGCTCCCCATACCATTTCTATTGCACTGAAGGTATCTGTGGCCCTCAATTTCCAGGTATTGCCACATGCCTCTTCACTGTCTCTCCAACAACTATGCACCAATAATCCAAACTTCTGTCCTTTCAGACTTCAATATTCTACAGTAATGCAACATGCTGTATGGACTTTGGACAATTGAGTCCACTTAAAGTACTTAAAAGTATTTGGTATATTCATTAACTCATATTTGTATATTTATAGATCATAATTTAGATACGACTTGTTGTCAAGGTAATGGTTGTGAAGGGGTTAATATTCAATTACATTGGCTGTAACAGTTGCGAGGTGCCTGTGACAGCAACAGGGTGGGTGCAGGGTTTGAGTTAGGGTTGCTAGGGTTATCTGAATAAACAACAGGATTTTTTAACTGAAATCACTGATCTTTCTGAAAAGGTTTTTTGAACAGGATTCTGACCTAAAAAGATTGGGCAGTTAAGCCATGTTCTCTACTAAAAAGAATGCAAGATTTAAAGGGACCACGTGGTTGTTGTCGCTTACTCAGAGTACTATGACAGCCATTGCTACATTGTGGATTAGTGGTGCTGGAAGAGCACAGCAGTTCAGGCAGCATCCAAGGAGCTTTGAAATCGACATTTCGGGCAAAAGCCCTTCATCAGGAATAAAGGCAGTGAGCCTGAAGCATGGAGAAATAAGCTATAGGAGGGTGGGGGTAGGGAGAAAATAGCATAGAGTACAATGGGTGAGTGGGGGAGGGGATGAAGGTGATAGGTCAGGGAGGAGAGGGTGGAGTGGATAGGTGGAAAAGGAGATAGGCAAGTAGGGGGACAAGTCTGGACAAGTCATGGGGACAGTGCTGAGCTGGAAGTTTGGAACTACGGTGAGGTGGAGGAAGGGGAAATGAGGAAACTGTTGAAGTCCACATTGATGCCCTGGGGTTGAAGTGTTCCGAGGCGGAAAATGAGGCGTTCTTCCTCCAGGCTTTTGGTGGTGAGGGAGCAGCGGTGAAGGAGGCCCAGGACCTCCATGTCCTCGGCAGAGTGGGAGGGGGAGTTGAAATGTTGGGCCACGGGGCGGTGTGGTTGATTGGTGCGGGTGTCCTGGAGATGTTCCCTAAAGCATTCTGCTAGGAGGCGCCCAGTCTCCCCAATGTAGAGGAGACCGCATCGGGAGCAATGGATACAATAAATGATATTAGTGGATGTGCAAGTAAAACTTTGATGGATGTGGAAGGCTCCTTTAGGGCCTTGGATAGAGGTGAGGGAGGAAGTGTGGGCACAGGTTTTACAGTTCCTGCGGTGGCAGGGGAAAGTGCCAGGATGGAAGGGTGGATTGTAGGGCATTTTACCTGGCATTGTCTCATTCTCAGCACAATGACTGCCTGTCTTCATCTGAACACTGGTGCCCATATTCTGTTGCGGTTCTACATGGGTCTGCATCCTTTGTTCTTCTTCTTCAATTTGGACCAGTATCTAAAGAAACCAATGAAAACTGGTACATATGTCCACTGATTTTGCTGTGATAAATTAAAATCGAATACCAACATTCTGAAGTTCAGACCACTTGCAGATTTCAAGCATCTTATTACACCTTTCTTACAGCATAATCTTACGCACCCAAAAGAACTGATTTTGAGATTATCTCAACAATTGCATATTTCATTTGCATATTATCCTCTACTATCCATTCACCTCAAATGCACATACTTGGCCACATACTCCTCTGTGAAAACAATGCAATATAGCGTAAGAATGTCTTGGCAACCCAAGATAATCCCCACATTATTTTCTCCAGAACAAACCAACTCTTTCAATCCACCTTCTCTGATCTTATTACAACTTCATGTTCAAAGTCAAGTGAAAAGAGCTCTTGGATTTCTTCATCAAGACTGAATCCATTAATCAGTTGCTTCGACTGCTCCCTCATTTGTTGCATGTACAATTCATTGTTATGATAGTATCTCACACCTAACTTATTGATTTATATCTTCATTTCCCAAAATTACGGAGCCCTGGCCTTACAGCTTAGCTATGGTGGTAAAAACAATGACTGCAGATGCTGGAAACCGGATTCTGGATTAATGGTGCTGGAAGAGCACAGCAGTTCAGGCAGCATCCAAGTAGCTTCGAAATCGACGTTTCGGGCAAAAGCCTTTCATCGGGGCTTTTGCCCGAAACGTCGATTTCGAAGCTCCTTGGATGCTGCCTGAACTGCTGTGCTCTTCCAGCACCACGAATCCAGAGCTTAGCTATACTAGTTATTCACAATGCTGCTTTTACCTATTGAAGCCAGGGTGCTTGTGAGCACCAATGAAATGCCCCAACAGCAATGTGCTCCAATGCACCATCTGTCCCCAATATTTTCCCCTTGGGCAACACAGTGGCTCATTGGTTAGCACTACTGCCTGAGGGCCAGGGTCCCAGGTTTGATTTCAGTCTTGCATAACTGTGTGAAGTTTATGCGTTCTCCCTGTACCTGCGTGCGTTTCCGCCAGGTACTCTGGTTTCATCTCACAGTCCAAAGATGTATGGCTTAGGTAGATTTGCTATGTTCAATTGTTCTATCATGGCCAGGGATGTTTAGGCTGGGTGGATTAGCCATGGTAAATGCGGGGTTATGGGGATCGGATAGGGGGCTGTGTGTGGGTGAGATGCACTTCTGAGGATCAGTGTGTATTCAATGGGTTTAATGACCTGTTTCTGAACTGTTGGGATTCTATGAGTTATGTACTGAGTGTTCTCATTCACATTTATCATTCCCTCTATATCTCAGCATGCTACCCCGTGTGCCCACAACTGACTTCCCCAGCTTCACTATTACTTCACTTTCACTGAGCAGACCATAATGATTCATTATGGCCCACCCCAACTGACCATGTTGAAAAGTGTGTTAAATTAAAGAAAATATACGCTTAGTATTTCAGCTCGAAGCAAAACGTTTATGTCAACTTTTCACAATGACTATTTTTGCATAAGGTTGTAAGACTGAAAAAGACTTAGATGTTCAATAAATAGTATTAATAAAATCAAAAGATGCAATAATCAGACTGTAGATCTTCTTCCAAATACAAATATGAAATTGATAAGTGATATTACCTTCTCTTTCAGGTTCAAATGATCTTCACAAAATTCAGCAGCTAATTCCATCAACATTTCTGTTCCAGAATAACTGCGCTCAGGATAAACAGCATCTGCAAAACCAAGATATCACTAAGAACACATTATCTGATTGGCACATCAGGCCTTCCTGAAGAGAAGCCATGGAATTCTCAACAAGTCTTCAGGTGACAATAGATTTGAGATATGGACAGAGCTAAAACACTGTCCCTATGCTTTTATTAACAATAATATTTTGTAGACAATTAATGCAAGATAAATTCAAGTTAAACTCCATGCTGGGGGATTCTTAACCTTCGGTAAGGATTTAAACCAGACGGTAGCAGGTCAGCTGCCTGTGCACTCCACCAGACTTTCAGGCAGAATTCTGTAAGTTTCAATTAGATCCCCTGAATGGAGTTACAAGGATGAGGGGGGGGGGGATCTAATTGAAACTTACAGAATACTGAATGGCCTGGACAGAATGGATGTTGGAAAGATGTTTCCATTAGCAGGAGGGACTAGGACCCAATGGCACAGCCTTAGAGTAAAGGGAAGACCCTTTAGAACGGAGCTGAGGAGAAACCTCTTCAGCCAGAGAGTGTTGAAGGCTGTGGAGGCCAGGTCTTTGAATATATTTAAGACAGAAATAGATAGATTCTTGATTGTCAAGGGGATCAAAGGCTACGGGGAGAAAGCAGGAGATTGGGGTTGAGAAACTTATGAACTATGATTGAATGGCATAGTAGGATCGATGGGCCAAATGGCCTAATTTCTGCTCCTATGTCTTATGGTCTTAAATGTCTCTCTTGTGGTCTTAGTGCATTTACAAACTGGTACTTCACTCAAAGGTTAGGGGGTTACATTAGATATTAGCTTTAATTTCATTGATACACACCCATATATTATACAGCTTTTGCCAATTTTGACCAAATGTCAAATGTGCAGTAAGGTAAACCTTATATGACTTTGCTGGCTCAGGCATATTCACAGGATGGAAAACGGTCACATATAGCAAGGTAGCCAGAGCCAGATGACCATTAAAATACCCAGAGTTACATTTCAGGCATGATATGAAACAGTAAGCATCAATCTTTATACCTGAGACTTATAGCTGACAACAAAAGAAAATGAGATCACTAACCATCATGATCAATGACTGCAACAATTCAGCAAGGGACAGAAATATCAAAAACAAAAACTCTCAGAAACTCCTGACAACCACTGCATAATATGACACTAGAATTTTCCTTGGATAGATTGGTGTCTTAATTCATTCCAAAAGGACACAATATAAAGCTATCCTATCGACAATCATCAATAATTTACTGCATGTCCATCATCTTACCCAGGTACTTAATGTACAATTAGTTATTAAATTATGCTATTGTGATCAGGTTTTTATACTTCAACAATAAATGAACAAAGGTTTCTGGCATTGAATGGCAGAATCAGTTGAATTTTGAATATTCATAGATTCATAATGCTTACATAAAAGAATTTCCATTCAGTGCCTATGAAAAGAAAGCCTTATCCTCCCAGTCTCGCAGCTGTTAAAGGTTAACACAATACACTTAAAATAAAAAGATGAAATGAGAAATGAGTAAAATTTTATGCAGTTTAGAAGGATGAGCAGGAATCTAGTTGAAACTTACAGAATACTGAATGGCCTGGGCAGAGTAGATGTTGGGAAGATGTCTTAATTGATAGGAAAGACTAGGACCTGAGGACACAGCCGTTGAAGAAAGAGATCTTTTAGAATGGAGACAAGAAGAAACTTCTTCAGCCAGAGAGTGGTGAATCTATGGAATTCACTGCCACAGAAGGCGGTGGAGGCCAGGTCATTGAGTATATTTAAGATCGAGATTTGTCAAGGGGATCAAGAATTAAGGCAAAAAAATGGGACAATGAGTTGAGAAACTTAGCCATGATTGACAGGCAGAACAGACTCGATGGGTTGGATGGCCTTATCTTTGTTTCTATGTCTTAGGTCATATGGTGTAAAATTAACAATAAACAATAAATAACTTCAAAGTAATTCCCACACAGTTTCAACCAAATTTGATAAACATGTTCATGTAGAAAGGAAAAACATTCTTACAAGTTATTAATTTCTTCCTATAGTGTCCTCCAGAGCTTCTGGATTACACAAAACTCAACTTGTTTATTAAACTACTGTTGAATGTACTCAATAAATTAAAAATAACCCAATTTTTTATAATTGGAATCCTAGAATTGCATCATGTTGTAAAATATTTCTTCTGTTGAGAAAACAGAACCTGGAAATGTAAGCAAAGAAGTCTTTCCTTGTAGTTTTCAATTCAAATATATTGTTGGAGGAAGGACCAAGTGAATACAATTTCATGCATCTTCAAATGAAATTAAACAAAATATTTTTGACCCATGTTCTTATTTAGAAAATTGATATTTGTCAAACCCTATAAGCAGCAATTCCACCATCATTGCAAATAAGGTTTTTTTTAATATTTCTCAAGAATTTTCCCAATGCAGTTATGGCCTTTTCATTCTGATAAAGCATGGGATGAATTTGGGCAGTGTTGCATAAATTCACTTACAGTCAGGTTGCTCCAGGTCCTGGAGAATCAGCTTTTCGACATTTCCAGTTCTTTGTTTTATATGCTCCAGGTAGTCAAGGACAGATTTGGGTAATTCATCTGAATCCTAAAGAAGAATTCAGTTATCAAATACACTTAAATTACATGAACCTAAAACATTTAAATAGCCAGTAGCATAACCTACTGCAACATGACTCTCAATATATTTCACTATATTTATGAGTCTTCTAAAACTGTTGATTTGTATCATCAAATACAATCATAAAAGAGAAATAATAACAGATGGGAATCATTTACTGGGTACATCAGTTCTGTACAAATCAATAGCTATTAATTTTACTGATGCATCTGTTTAGGATGAAATTAAACAGGCACTTATTTTTGATCCTATTCCTTTATTTTTTTCACTTCCCAAGTTCCTTCAAATGTTCCATTTCTGAAAATATAGTCAACTGACCTATTTTCAGTCCACTTTACTGTAATTTGGATTAATTTTAGAAGAAAGCAGCATGGATGTGATCTCCTTACGATCAGCCTTTAAGTGAAATTTAGTAACTCACTAAAACTTAAAGGATGAATCTGCTTCCTTACTCGAAGGTAATGCCCAGCATTAAATTATTTTTTTTGATGCTCACCTTTGATGAGAAAAAGTTTATTTTTTTAAACTCCTTGATTGTACACAACTGACTGAATTTCTTTTGCAAATGACCACAATAGGATTGGTTCAACCACTTGCTCGCAAATGTTATCTAATGGGGGTGAATTTAGCTTTGAACCATGGTTTAAACTGCAATCTGTTAGTTTGGCAACATGTTAAACAACTCCTATGATTTTCATTATAACTGAGATTAATGGAGTCAAAATTACTCCCAACTGTTTATGACCTTTTGAAATGTGATTTCAGTTATTCTCATAAAGCGTCTCATTAGAACTACATTTGTAAATCTGTCACAAATAAACAGTAGATAAAATTAACATTTCTTTAAAGTAAGAAACTATAAGCAAGTGTATTGTGCAAACAAAATACATATTTCTAACAGAAAATATCCAGTTTTTCACAGAATTTATTGATGTGTTATACAAAAACTATTCATTTATCCTGTACACATGTTTTGTGCCTTTTTTGGCAAAGCATTATTAGATTTGTTTACATCTGGATTTCAAAAAACTGCAAACTCATCATTCTCCTTATTTTGCAATTGACTTACTAATGACATGCTTTGCAAATAATGAAATGTATTCTCATTATAGATAACACTGTTGATACAAAAAGCAAAATTTGACACGGTACATTACAAAGTGGGTCGAAGGCTTAACGATTTAACATTTAAATATAATTTTGTCATAAATTTCAGCTCACATAATCTGATTCAACAAGAATGTCTTCTTCAGATTGCTCCTCCAGTTCATCTATTTCTGATGGAGAAATGTTGATTTGTCTTAATTCAGCTTCAACTGCTTCTTCAATCAGTTTATCTTCATCCATTATTTCCTGTTAAAAAATTAGAGTATTTGAACATTAACTATTTGTTGGTAATAAATCTGAACTGGCAGTTACAGCAAAGAAAAATAACTACCTGGTCCAAGACCATTGTCCACGAACAGTGTCACACAGCACAATAGTAACACAAGGAGTGAGGAACAAGGATAGGTATACAGAAGCAGATGATGAAACAGCAAAGATAATAAGGGGCTCTGACAATAATTTGACTGTAGTGCAGGATTGGGGCAGGGGTAACATGCCATATACCAGGAACCATATACCATTGTTTTGTAACTTCCAAAGGGGTTTCCATAAACAGTTAATATTCTCTGAATGATGTTTGATGCTCATCTATATAGAGTTATAGACCCATGTTCAGTACTAAAATAAACCCTTCAGTCCAACTCGTCCATGCCGATCAGATATCCTAAATTAATCCCACTTGCCAGCACCTGGCCCAAATGTCTCTAAACCCTTTTTATTCGTGTACCCATCCAGATGTCTTTTAAATGTTGTAATTGGACCACCCTCCACCACGTCCTCTGGCAGCTTATTCCCATACATGCACCACCCTTTACGTGAAAAAGTTGTTCCTCAGGTCCCTTTTAAATCTTTCACATCTCATCCTAAACCTGTCCTCTAGTTCTGGACTCTCCCAACCCAAGGAAAAGACCTTGTCTACTTAGCCTTTCCATCCCAATCATGATTTTATAAACCTCTATAAGGTCACCCCTCAGCCTCTGATGCTCCAAGGAAAACAGCCCCAGCTGATTCAGCATCTCCTTACAGCTCAAACCCTCCAATCCTAGTAACATCCTTGTAAATCTTTTCTGAACCCTTTCATGTTTCACAACATCCTTCTAGAGGAGGGAGACCCAAATTGCACACAATATTCCAAAAGTGGCCCAACCAATGTCCAGTACAGCCGCAACATGACCTCCCAACTCCTGTACTCAATGCTCTGACCAATAAAGGCAAGCATACCAAACCCCACATCACTATCCTATCTACCTGAGACTCCACTTTCAAGGAGCTATGAACCTGCACTCAAAGGTCTTTTTGTTCAGCAAAACTCCCCTGGACCTTACCATTAAGTGTATAAGTCCTGCCCCGATTTGCCTTTCCAAAATGCAGCACCTCACATTCATTGAAAGTGAACTCCATCAATCCCGGGTCCCTGGTGCTGTGAGGCAGCAGTGCCAACCAGTGATCGAACGATGCCCCAGTCCTCTGTTTAACATCCTGCCTTTTTCATTCTTCCAGCCAAAGTGAACAACCTCACCTTTTACTCCCATCTGCCAGGTTTTTGCCTACTCACTTAACCTATAGACATCTGGTTGCACCTTTGCTCAGTCGTCCTCACCATGTACAGTAATTTCTAACCTGTCTTTGAGCCATGTTGCAAACTTTGCCACCAGGGAATAAGGTGGGGTTTCAATATGAACCACCACCGGTGGCCTCTCCTGGGAGCACGACCCTCTGAGGCTATGGCAACATGTTTTCTTTTTAACTTACTCACAGTTTGAATCCGCTGAGAGGAGTTATGGTTTGTAAAAGACGCTGAGCTGAAACATTTGATCCCCGCGGAATGAGTGCGGCGTTTTCTGAATCTTGGCCTTGGGTGGGGGTTTGAAGAGTCTGTGGGCCCCGAGTGGTTGAAGCATGAGAGCTCTGCTGGTCTGACAAGAGAGCTGGGAGGAGGGAATGTACACAAACTGAGCACAGACGGGAAAGGCACTGACAGTGCACAGCGACAGCACGCTCAGTCCACTTTCATTCCACGATGATCAATCCCTGGATTTTTGAGTTTCAGAGACAACTGTCCCCCCCCCCCCCCAACCCCCAAACCCCAAACTGCGGAAACCCGCAATTGCAAAGACAGCCAGGGATTGACACCGTCAGGGCGGACTGACACCGAACTGTCACAGAGGAATCAATCAGCCCCTGGGGAGGGGGGACTGACCTTCCCCTCAGCCCACCCCCCCCCCCCCCCCTTCTCTTTACAGCCCCCTCCCACCCTCAGGTTGCTGAGTGATGCACTTCACGATATCGTTATTTGATCCTTCCCTTTTTGCCCTCTCTTCCCCCCTCCTCCCTCCTCCCTCCTCCCGCTGTCCTTGAAGGGTGTCCGTGTCCGTGTCCGTTTACCTGTGGCGGCCCGGCCCTGTCCAGCTGCAGGCACCACAAGCCGGTTACCATGGCAGCGTCCGCTCGCCGACCCGCCCTCCCCCGCGCCGTGCGCGGGCACTGGCGGTGCGTACGCGCACCCCGGTGAGACGGGGGCGCCGCGCCCTGTCCCCCGCATGCGCGCGCCAGGAGCCTCCTTCGCGCACCCGCGAGAGACGTGGCTATTTGGCCATTGAGCAAAGCAAAAAAAAAACAAAATGTTTCTCCTCACCTTCGGGTCCCCTGGACCCCAACTCTGGTCCTAACACTCAAGCCGGTGGGTTTGGAGATTCGGGTGAGCCAGATTTCACCAACGCTGCCTGCTGAAGGTCCTGAGAATCTGCTGGGAAGGAAACATCCTCAGCCCGGGCCAATGACCCCACCTTGATCAGTTATGATGGGCTGGGCATGTTGACCGCATGACTGAAACGAGATTCGCCAAGCAGGTGCTCTACTCCCAGCTCCAAAGCAGGTGGGCCCCAGGTGGACAGAGGAAATACTTCAGCTGTGCCCGCAATGCCTCACTGCCGAAGTGCAGCATTTCCATAGGCACCTGGGAGCCACTGGCCCAAGACCGTCCAAAGTGGAGGAGGAGCATTCGGGAAGGCGACGAGCATCTCGAGACTTAAGTTGGGAAAAAGCAGGAGCCAGAAGAAAATAGCATAAGGTGCGGGCTGCCACACCAATGCTCCACCCACCCCTTTCCATGACCACCTTCTGTCCCAAGTGTAACAGAGCTTGCAGAAGCCACCTGGGACTGCACAGCTACATACCAACTCACTCTGAGAGAGGAAGAGAGTCACCCTCGTCTGCAAGGGACAACCAATGACAGACTGATCCAAAGTCAAATACAGAATAATAATCAATGAAGGGCTGTTTTCCCAAACTGGATAGTGCGGTGGGAGTAAGGTGTAATGGTTGATTTTATAATCATTACAGTTATGTGTAATGGTTGATTTTATAACTCCAGTTCTCTTTGATATATAATGGAGGTTTAACTTCAATGCTTGCAGGTGACATAAAACTAATGAAATTGTATTGACTAGTTTCCAGTGTTGAGTCTGTGTTCTTTCAAGTGCAAGTGATCCAAGAGGGAGTTAGATATTCACCCTTCTGGTGTAACTAGAAGACTCACAGTGCGTCACCAGAGTCTGAAATGCATTGCCTGGAATTCTGAATGATGTGGAGGTACTGGTTTTAGACAGGGGTGGACAAAGTTAAAAATCACACAAGACCAGGTTAAAGTCCAATGGGTTTATTTGGAAGTACAAGCTTTCAGAGCACTGCTTCTTCGTCAGGTAGCTCGTGGGACAGAATCCTTGGACACAGAATTTATAGTAAAAGATCAAAGTGTCATACAACTGATGCAATGTATTGAGCAAACCTAGATTGCTGATATGTCTTTAATCACTCAAAATGGGGTTGCAGGTTTTGGTTCATTAATAAGTAAATCCCAGAACTTCTTTCAAGTCACATTCCCAAGATAACTTAAGGTTTTATATAAAAAAAGGTGACATCTCAGCTCAGACAGTGCATTCAAGGCGTGAGCTTAGAGCCTGTCTGTGTCCCAATCTTGAGTCAGACTGGTTCTATTTTCAAAGCAAAAATTGATAAAATGTCACATGGACTGGCTGACTACAGATTGTGAGCTTTTTGAACAAAATAGAATGTATCTGCAAATCTACAATGCAGATTCACCACATAGACTTATATGTGTGTGTGAAAGAAAGGGAGAGAGAGAGAGTGTGTATAAGAGAGAGGGAGAGAGAGGGCGAGAGTGTGTGTGAATTCTGAAGGAGGCAGGTGCAATTGAAATATTCAAGGACATTGTTTAGTTTAAATAATCATTCAATGAGCAGCATTATGACACTGAATTAAAAGCTCAAAAAGCCAGTGCAGATATGATGGACAGACTGGTCTCCTCCGACACCATAACAATTCTATGATTCTGTCTTGTTGAGCAAACATGGGAAGATGATGGCATTTTATATTGTTGGACTGTTAATTCAGAGACCCAGGTAATCTGAATTACCTGGGAACCCAAATTCAAATCCCACTATGGCAGATGGTGGAATTTGAATTCAAGAAAAATCAGGAATTTAAGTTCTAATGATGACCCTGAATCCATTGTTGATTGTTGGAAAAACCCTTCTGGTTCACTAATGTTCTTGAGGGAGGGACACTGCTATCCTTATCCTGGTCTGGCCTACAGCATTGTGGTTGACTCTTAACTGCCCTCTAGGCAATTAGGGCAATATATGCGGGCCTAGCCAACGACATGTTCATCCCATGAATGAATAAAAAACAACATATACGCACATTGCATCTAGTTCCAGACTACATGATTGTGTTTTAAATTATTGTACAGACTGTGAGGTCCATCTCCCAAAATCTCCTTCTTTATTCTGGCCTAATCTCCATGATATAATCACAATTGGTGGTGTTTATTACACTCAATCTAATATAAACATTTTTAAACCCATCTACAATAACTCACACCACTTTATTCCCTTGTAATTACTATGCTATATATTGATTTAAATTTTCATTTACTATAACTTTTCTCAAGTCTTAAGCAACCTGGAAGTTTCACTGTTCTTCCAAAGTACTCTTATCTCTGGACTCAAAAAGTATTTGTTTGTTGGGTAGAAGATAATTGTTTTGGACTGTCTACCTGACAGTCTGAGGTCCGTAGTCAAATTCATTTGGAGTCATTAATGTCATATATTTCTTTTGCAAAGGACTTTGACATTCTTTATAGGTGTTAGTGTGCTCCCTGTTACAGAAAATATATATACTTTTCTCTGCAGTATTTTTTGTCTTTCTACATTGCATATCCCTTGTCAGTGGTGCCTTTCATGCAACTGTGTGTATTACATCTGCAACTTGCATTACTGAAACTATTTCAACCATAGGTCAGTGCTAAAGTAGGTAAACTTAATACTTCAAATTCTTGAATAATTGCAACTTTCTGCTCCCCTCTCAGTCATTCAATTATTGGTGAAACCAACTTGTTCACTTCCTCACTTGTGTTACTTGGAGATTCATTCTTGCTTGATATGAAGCACCTTATATTGTTGGGAACATTCTTTGGAAAATGGGAATGTTTTGCTTGAACTTTCCCTTTTCCAGTCACTTCAGCCTGATTGGCAGACCTGAACTCGGAGTGAGTAGTTGTTCACTGTGCTATGTTGCAACCTGACGCAATTTAATTACAGTTGCTGCTATTGTCTGTCTATCAGTATATATTCTTTTTGAATGGTGTAGATTGTATGTTCTTTACTTTTTGCTTGCATTTCATCTCAAACTTTGTAGCAATATGGAATCTGAACTCTCCTACATTTGATATCAGCAGAAAGCATTTCAACCAACGACTATAGCTGTAGCTTTTCATCAATGCAACTAATCTCAGCAAATTGTGCTTTTTGTTTAGGCTCTGACATGAGCCTACAAAGCATAGCAAATTTTCTATTGGCTTTTCCTTGAATTTTTATTGGTTAAATTCTTTCACTTTCTTTTAATTATGTTGAGATCAATACAAACTCATCTAAGCAGAAGGTTAAATTCTTGGTTGTGAAGTATATTAAGGTATTCAAACATTTGGTGTCTCCTGTGTTGAAGAGTTTCTTATAGCATATCTTTAACTTTAGTTGTAATGTTCACTGAACCATATAGCTGAACTTCTGTTGTCTGTGGGTAGTTTTATCAATCAAGGCTCTCTATCTGAAAATACTGTGACGTGCTCCTGTGTCTGACTCAAAATTTGTGTGATGTCAATTAACATAAGTGATTGCATGATGAAATATTTGGTCCAGAGTACAGATTTATAAATATAGAATCTCTACAGTGTGGAAACAGGCCAATTGGCCCAACAAGTCCACACCGACCCCCCGAAGAGTACCCTGCCCAACTCATTCCCCTACCCTATTACTCTACATTTCCCCTGACTAATGCATCTAAACTACAAATCCCTGAACACTGTGGGTAATTTAGCATGGCCTAACCCACACATTTTTGGATAGTGGGAAGAAACTGGAGCACCCAGAGGAAACCTACGCAGACACAGAGAAAATATGCAAACTCCACACAAGCAGTCACCCAAGGCTGGAATTGAACCCGGGTTACTGGCACTATGAGGCAGCAGCGCAAACCACTGAGAAACCGTGCTTCTAGTGGAAACTGTTCACATTCATTTATCTCTCAACACAGATACTTTTGCTTATCTGTGGCTATTTCCTGCTTCTCTACATTTTGTGAAAGTGACTCCATTTCTTATAATTAAAGCATTCAATTTTAAAACATGGGCACTGTACACATTTGTGATGTTTATTGGCTTCACAGCATTGGCAAGGACTTTTACTGTCTGATGTCTGCCTTACCTACTGCATTGGCTTAACTAGTATATCTGTAATGGATTTGTAGCTTGAGAAATGAATAGATTCTTTAAGTCTCCTTTGTCAAGTTTCATCTTTTTCTCTGAGGATTGCCCTCTTTCCAATGAATTAACACCCTGTTCTCACACAATGTAACTGTTGTTTTCAATTTATATTGGTATTTCTTGTCAATGGTTCTGGTAAAATAGACAATAGGCTTGACAAAATGTGTCTTTTCTCAGCTGTGATGAAATATGAAATTTATTGTATTTCTGTAACTATTTACAGATTTCATGGCTATGAATTAAATTACAGCAGAAACTGTTAGGAGCACATTAGCCCCAGGTCAGTCTCCTACAAAGCTCTTGCTTTAGTTTGGCCAAGTCCCTGTGACATCATCACAATAGTGGTGTTCTGTGCACTTAATCAAGTATTAACCCTCTGATACCCATTCAGACCAGTACAACATGAGTATTGTCGACCTGAGGAGGACATAGACCAGTGAAATAACGCATGGCAGATGAACTCAAATAATTCATTTTGGTCAAAACATGAGATGGGAAAATACAAATTGAATGATAGAATTTTGTTTAAAAGTGCACAAGATTGAGTGGGAGTGTACAAAAATTATTCTTTGAAGATGCAAACTGAGTTAAGAAAGCTGTTAAAAAGAAGACAGGATCATGGACTTTATAAAGAAATGCAAAGAATAGAAAAACAAGGCAGCTTTATAAAAGATTGATTTGGCTCCAGTTGGAGTATTGTAGCCAATTCAGTGCACAAAGCATGTCAAGACTTTGATGAGGAATCTACAGAGAAGATGTGCTTCAGATATGTGGAAAGACTAGAGAAAGTGGGCTTATTATGCTTGCAGCAAAGAAGATAAAAAGAACATAAGAAATAGAAGCAGGTAAGCCGTTCATCTCTTTAGGCTTGCCCCTCCATTCTATAACCTCTTGGTCAAATTGCTCTAGGCCTCAATTCCTCTTGTGCCAGCTCTTCATAGCCCTCAACTTCTCAATATTTCAAAAATCCCCCTCTTCAAATGCTTTCAGAATAGAATACTAATTTATTGTCGCTTGAACTTTTACAAAAAAAAATACATTGACAAGTGTTTTAAGTTGCCATACTCCAGTGCCTATATTATTAACAGAAATCATACATTAAAAAAATTAAGACAAATTCTACCTTTGTACGATTTATGGATCATGGTTTCCCAAGGTAAAGGAAAAGACAGGAACCACATTCTCCACCGACAAAGAAACCATTGAATCTCAGTCCTTAGAAATCCTGATCAGAGAAGATTTGATAGAGGTATTCAAAATCATGAATTGTTTTGATAAGAGTAAATAAGACGGCAGCCTTTCATCTCACAAGATGGTGGTTTGTGCCAGGATGGTCAGCTCTGTGGTAAGCACAGGAGCCCCACTCTGACCTTGCAGTCTCTGTTGCATCTGCTAGACAGGGGGACAGTGGATTGAGAAGGTGCACATTTGCTGCCTGTGTTTTTTCTGCATCCTGTTCTCAGCCACCTGAGCTATTTATGTCTGATTGCCTCTTCTGATGCCTCTCCAAATAGTCAGCCTCCAGAGGTTTCAATGACCGTCTCCCAATTGTCAGTGTAAATATCTTTCAGCTTCATATCTTGCTTGCACATATGCTTGTAGTGGAAGTGTGGATGCCAAGGAGGTTGTGACCCAGTGGCCATTTCTTGCAGTACAGGTTTTTCTGTTCTTGATATAATCCTCAAGCCAGATTTCTAGATTTCTTTTAAATAACGTTTATTAACAAATTGCATAATGATGAGGCAGCAGCGTATCCTACTTTAAACTACATTATTCCAGCAGAGTCTCTAATACAGGACTACCGAGGTCATAAGTACATCAAAGCATACCTTGAGGATCATTTGCATATTTATTAAATCCTATCTCTACCCTTTTCCCCAAATACTTTCTCAGTTTCCAACATAGTTAACTAAACAGAATAATTACCCATAACACCAACATGGTCCCTATTCACATATCACTGTGTTTTGCACACAGTGATGTGAACACCAGCAGAAATGGGCCTACTGAGTAGTTCTCCAAAGCCATGGTGCTGATTCACCTACTTTTCACCATTTCTACCTCCCTTTGCTATTTCCCCCTCACCTACTCTTTGTCCAGGTGCCAGTGGATACAACAGCCTTACCCAACCACTCTTTTTTTTCATCTCACCAGATCAGTTCTCATATTAAGTGTGAGTGACAGAAGGAGCAGATTGTGAGGTCTTTGAAGATCAGCTGCAGCAGTGAAACCTGAGCAGTGGCAATTTTCCAGTAGTTCTCTATGAATAGCAACTTGAATCTGAACAGATATTGATAGACAGTAGTAGCTGAAATTTGAATAATATTCATTTAAGTAGATCTGTCTCCCTCTCTATGTCTCCAAGGGTGAGGGAAAGTGTCCAAATATGAACGCACCTAAGAACAAACCACTCAAGACAGCTCAGTTATTAATGTACAGATATTAATAAGACACAAAGGTAGAACAGTGGGGATTTGAGCTATAGGGAGAGGCTGAATAGGTTGGGGCTGTTTTCCCTGGAGCATCAAAGCCTGAGGGGTGACCTGATAGAGGTTTACAAAATCATGGATAGGATAAGTAGACTAAATCTTTTCCCTAGGGTTGGGGAGTCCAGTAGTAGAGGGGATAGGTTTAGGGAGAGAGGGGAAAGATATAAAAGAGACTTAAGGGCGGCTTTTTCATGCAGAGGGTGATACATGTATGGAATGAGCTGCTAGAGGAAGTGGTGGAGACTAGTACAATTGCAACATTTAAAAGGCATCGGGATGGGTATCTGAATAGGAAGGATTTGGAAGTATATGGGCCGGATGCTGGCAGGTGGGACTAGATTGGGATGGGATATTTGGTTAGCATGGACAAGTTGGATGGACGGGTCTGTTTCTGTGCTGTCCATCTCAATGACTCTATGACACTATAACAGTGACAGCATTACATTGTTCAGAATCTTTGAGTGAAATTTCCAAATTCCTCTTATTTAAACATTAACAAATGATGAGTAAAAAGTGATGGCACAGTGCATCTTAAACACGATGCACTGGGATTTAGATGTGTTTCGCATTACAATGTGGTATTTCACTTGGAACTGGTATACCAGGTCACTGAATTTTACAGCACAGTGACTCAGTGATTAGCACCGCTGTCTCAATGCGTCAGGGGCGCAGGTTCTATACCAGCTTTGGGTGACGGTTTACGTGGAGTTTGCATGTTCTCCCTGTGACGTGTGAGTTTTCTTCAGTGCTCCAGTTTCTATCAGTGCTCCGGTTTCATCCCACAGTCCAAAGATGTGCAAATTAGATGGATTGGCCATGCTAATTGCCCCATAATGTCCAGGAATGTGCACTCTAGGTGGATTAGTCATGTTAATGTTGGGTTACAGTGATAGCATGGGAGGGATGTGGTGGATCTAGATGGGATCTCTTTAGAGGGTTGTTGCTGACTCAATGTGCTGAATTGTCTCTTTCTGCATTGAAGGGATTCTATGATTCTATGATTTTGTACCCTCTGAAGTGGCAATGGTGATGTGAAGGAGCAGTGGCCAAGGACATTTAAAGCACAGACTCCACTAGGGAGAGGAAGCTCCTCATTGTCAGTGCCTGCCACTACCTCCACCTCACTGAGTCCTGGATCCAGCAGAAACTATTTCTTCAGAATTTCTGGCGATGCTATTTTTGGAACTGGTTGTGGATTTCCATTTCTTCAGAATGGCACAAGTTGCCTCTTCACACATGTGTAACCTTTGTACCACCAAAAGGTGGCATTGGCAGCAGTCACAGTGTTAGAGTCATAGAGATGTACAGCACAGAAACAGGCCCTTCTGTCCAACTCATCCATGCCGACCAGATATCCCAACCCGATCTAGTCCCACCTGCTAGCACTCAGTCCATATCCCTCCAAACCCTTCCTGTTCATAGACCCATCCAAATGTCTTTTAATGTTGCAATTGTACCCGCCTCCACCACTTCACTGGCAGCTCATTCCATACACGTACCACCCCCTGTGGGAAAAAGTTGCCCCTTAGGTCTCTTTTATATCTTTCCCCTCTCACCCTAAACCTATGCCCTCTAGTTCTGGACTCATCTACCCCAGGGAAAAGACTTTGCCTATTTACCCTATCCATGCCCCTCATGATTTTGTAAACCTCTATAAGGTCACCCCTCAGCATCCGAAGTTCCAGGGAAAACAGCCCCAGCCTATCAGCCTCTCCCTATATCTCAAATCCTCCAACACTGGCAACTTCCTTGTAAGTATTTTCTGAACCCTTTCAAGTTTCACAACATCTTTCCGATAGGAAGGAAAACATAATTGCATGCAATATTCCAACAGTGGCCTAACCAATATCCTGTACAGCCACAACATGATCTCCCAACTCCTGTAGTCAGTACTCTGACCAATAAAGGAAAGCATACCAAACACCTTCTTCACTCGTTGGATGCTGCCTGAACTGCTGTGCTCTTCCAGCACCACTAATCCAGTATTTGATTTTCAGCATCTGCAGTCATTGTTTTTACCTTGTTTTTACCTTCTTCACTATTCTATCTACCTGCGAATCCACTTTCAAGGAACTATGAACCTGCACTCCAAGGTCTCTTTGTTCAGCAACACTCCCTAGGACCTTACCATTAAGTGTATAAGTCCTGATAAGATTTGCTTTCCCAAAATGCAGCACCTCACATTTATCTGAACTAAACTCCATCTGCCTCTTCTCAGTCCATTGGCCCATCTGTTAAGTAAGTGAAAGTATTTACCTAACATTATTAAGTAATCCAGTCAAAACAAAAGTATTCCTGTTTACCCAACTATGTATCCAATCACTCCCCCCTCCTTCTCCTCCCAAGGTCCACAGTTCTCCCTGATCTGATCAATCAAAATTACACAGGAGAGTGATGACCTGTAGGCTGACAAAAACTGTGCTCTCAGCAACTGAAATGGTAACATCATTCCAAGTCTTATGGTACTTAAAGTTCTGATGACCTGTGTGCTACTGCATCAGTACAAAGACTGGGGTATGCTCATTGAGGGGGTACCATTTACTCTTGACTGAACATCAATTGGTCTTATCTTTTTAATGAAACTTTCCATTGAAAAACATTTGACAATGAAATATGGCTGAATGAAGAGTCCCACCATCAAAAAACAGCTGAGGACTATCACTATTCTACTGCTGTATAACGATATCTTGAGGCTTTTGTGTCACATTCTCAAGTATTGGATAAAGCGAGGAATGAATGATCAGACAGACTCCAGAAGGTAGATTCACAGCCTCAAAAGATTGGTACAGGGATGGTGAATGATTAATAAAAACCTTTGCAGAGATTGTTTCTTATATTGGAAGATTTGCTGATACAACTGCTGTAACTACTGCAAAACTTTCTGAACAAAAAGCCAACATGAAAGGAACTTTAATATTGAATGCTGTTGTTTTTGACAGTGTGCCTGGAACTCTAAATAGAGGTAAATAATTTTAAGAGCTGTCATACATAAGTAAAATACCATTTCTAAACTTTGGTGTTACTGGAGTGTTTTCCTGCATGCACAGCGTTTACTGTTCTCTGTAATCTTGCACAATCTGATCAGGCTAAATTTGTTTGTTGCTGTCTGAAGGATCATTGTGACCACCTTGTACAACAGAAGGTAATGGAACTTCCATCACATCTTCACCAATGCACTATGGAGGCAGATTAATTGAGGTATTCAAGAGGGAATTTGGATAACTATTTGGACTGAAAGAAAATGCAAGGCCATGGGAAAAAAAAACAAGAAACTGATAGTAGGTACTGATGCTCATTAGCAGAGCTGGTGCAGACACAAATGGCATCCATCTGCTTCATAACATATCTGTGATTCTATGATTCAATAGCTACACTTAGCGCTTCTTCATTAACGCTGTTCGTCACATAAATTAACATAATTGTTGGTGTAGGTGAAGAATGCACCTCATTCCGTTCTTGAAGAATATCAGAGGGATCTACTTGTACTGTATAAATGCCTGAAGAGTCAGGCACCAAGGGATTATCTTCCGGAAATGATGAAATAGGGTCTGATAATGACATATTTTTAAGCTCACCACTGACTGCATCTCCTGGCTTGGAGGTCCTAAAGAAATAGACTTTAGCTTGTCTGGAGGAAAGATACTATAAAGTTGATCAAACTTTTAGGAAAATATGATACACTTGCACAAGAAATTATTCAACCTTCCAGGTATAAAACTTCAGTAGACTACAAAAACTGTGGGAAATCTGCACAAATGGTAATCCAATCTTCCTTAAATGAAAGTTTATGTTCCTAGAGAGACTGACATCATGCACATTGTTCATAGAATAGAATACAGTCATTATCTTGGCACAGAGTATCTCTTAACTGGGTTGGAAAGTCTGGCAGTCACTATGAAAGATCCATGCTTGCAAGCTCAGCAAGGAATTTGTTCTAATTTTGTACACACAAACAGGCTCTTTAATAACTTTAGTATCTGGGTGTTGCTTCAAAACAACCTTTAATTGAAAGACTATTATCTCTCAAACCCAGGATTTTAATATTTGATGGGTGAATATGTACAGTGTCAGCAATTCTTAAGTGTCCAGCAGCACAGGAATAGTGCCACTGAATAAAGACAAAATGTGTATCGAAATTCTTGACATTCAAAGTTACTCACCAATAATCCTGACCCAGACCATCATCTTCTGCTGTAGGTTAAACAATATCCATTTGACCAAGAAAGTGTGATTCATGTAGAAAACTCTGAGCTCAAAAACTGCATGAATTTATGTAAAACTCTGTTATCTCACTTTTTAGATTAGAATCAATCTAAACATCAGGTCATAGATAGAGAACACAGGGGGCTAACACCTTCAACATAAGGTAGAAACAATGACTGCAGATGCTGGAAACCAGATTCTGGATTAGTGGTGCTGGAAGAGCACAGCAGTTCAGGCAGCATCCAAGTAGTTACTTGGATGCTGCCTGAACTGCTGTGCTCTCCCAACACCACTAATCCAGAACCTTCAACATATTGTCTAGCTATCACCATTGTTAACAGCTAACCCGAGAATGCAACTTTAAAAAAAAGCTTTTGTGATTTACACATGAAAGAAGTGAAACTATCACTGTATTCTAACAGATGAAAGGCTTAACAGACAATCAATTTTTCAATGTATAATTTCAATTACATTACACTGCAAATTTTTGCTATAAATTCTGTGTTACGATCGAGCCCTCCACTATCACCTGATGAAGGAGCGTTGCTCCGAAAGCTAGTGTGCTTCCGATTAAACCTGTTGGGCTATAACCTGGTGTTGTGTGATTTTTAACTTTGTACACCCCAGTCCAACACCGGCATCTCCAAATCATAACTTCCATATCTTCTTTGTCTTCTTCTTCTCCTCCTTGTGCAATTTATTAGATTCTCTTTCATTCAGAAGTTAAACTATTTGATTTAATTTAAAGAGATAATCTTACATTGCAGAGTTTTGTAAGTAGCCAAATCTACAAGTGAAAGCATTGCACCCCCTCTGCTGGACAATATTTTCACTTGTGTTACTGTGTTGTACTGCAATATCAATATTTCAAAGTGGCACTTCTCACCATTTCCCCAGCTTTAGAAGATTTCCTTTTGGTGGGTAGACATTGTTGGCCATACCCAACTAATGGGCTGGGGCTAATCCATGGAATTGTCATTTGGTAGTACAGAAATTGAGTATTGCTGAAAAAAAGACACACTTTGATGAAGATTTTCACCTTGCAGTCACCAGGAGCATATGCACATATTCTTTCTGTCTGCAAAGTCTGCGTGTATATGTGCACGCACTACACTTGTTTTAACTCAGCGAAACAGGCATTAGCTCCTCCCTAGTCCACTGCTCAGGGAAATGCTGTAATCAGAGTCAACCTGCTTGGTTTAAAATCTAAACAAAATCTGGCAATTAACAGTCAATTAGCATTAACTGCTCATTCTCTATGTGAAATAACTCCACAGTGGCCGGTATCCCATCACCAAGTTACCCTCTATATTTACATGTGGAAAATTCTTGACACTGATCTAGCTCCCTCAAAGCCAGCTCTCAAAGTGAACAGAACCTCTGACACCCCTGTTTCTTTTTTTTTTCTTTTTTTTTAACTGTGGTAGTGCTTATTTTTCCCCAGCACCCATGGTGTGTGTGTGTAGATGTGAGACACAGTGAAAGACACAAAGTGCACAAATCTTTATTCAATTTCCACCACCAGGAAGATAGGAAAAACACCCGAGTGGCCAGTGACAAGCACTGCCCTTCACATCAAAGGGCAATGCTGTGTGAGCAAAACAGTGGGGGGGAGGGTAGGGAATAAATCAAAATAGAGTTGGAGGGAGAACACCCCTGTTTCTTTTTTTTTTCTTAAACCCCCACACTACCGCCTAAGTGCGGTAGTGCTTATTTTTTCCCCAGCACCCATGGTGTGTGTGCACAGATGTAAAACACAGTGAAGGACACAAAGTATATGAATCTTTATTCAATTTCCACCACCAGGAAGATAGGAAAACACCCGAGTGGCCAGTGACAAGCACTGCCCTTCACATCAAAGGGCAATGCTGTGTGAGCAAAACAGTGGAGGGGAGGGTAGGGACTAAATCAAAATAGAGTTGGAGGGAGAAATAATGCACTCCACTCCCTGCAGCGCCCACCTCTCCCTGAACGACTCCAGGGTGTTGGTGGACACCGCGTGCTACTTCTCCAAGGACACCCGGGCCCTAACGTAACCCCGGAAGAGGGGCAGGGACACCCCTGTTTCTTTTTTTTTCTTTTTTTTTCTTTCTTAAATTTTTTTCTTCTTTTCTTTCTTTTCTTCTTTTTAAGCCCCCACACTACCGCCTAACTGCGGTAGTGCCTATTTTTTCCCCAGCGCCCATGGTGTGTGGGTGTGCAGGTGTGAGACACAGTGAAAGACACAAGGTGCACGGATCTTTATTCAATTTCCACCACCAGGAAGATAGGAAAAACACCCGAGTGGCCAGTGACAAGCACTGCCCTTCAAACCACAGGGCAATGCTGTGTGATCAAAACAGTGAAGGGGAGGGTAGGGACTAAATCAAAATAGAGTTGGAGGGAGAAATGATGCACTCCACTCCCTGCGGCGCCCACCTCTCCCTGAACGACTCCAGGGTGTTGGTGGACACCGCGTGCTCCTTCTCCAAGGACACCCGGGCCCTAACGTAACCCCGGAAGAGGGGCAGGGACACCCCTGTTTCTTTTTCTTTTTTTTTAAACAGCTGAGTGGCCAGTGACAAGCACTGCCCTTCACATCAAAAGGGCAATGCTGTGTGATCAAAAACAGTGAAGGGGAGGGTAGGGACATGATCTCCATTTTTTTTCTTTTTTTTTAACCCCCACACTACCGCCTAAGTGCGGTAGTGCTTATTTTTTTCCCCAGCACCCATGGTGTGTGTGTGTGTAGATGTGAGACACAGTGAAAGACACAAAGTGCACAAATCTTTATTCAATTTCCACCACCAGGAAGATAGGAAAAACACCCGAGTGGCCAGTGACAAGCACTGCCCTTCAAACCACAGGGCAATGCTGTGTGATCAAAACAGTGAAGGGGAGGGTAGGGACTAAATCAAAATAGAGTTGGAGGGAGAAATGATGCACTCCACTCCCTGCGGCACCCACCTCTCCCTGAACGACTCCAGGGTGTTGGTGGACACCGCGTGCTCCTTCTCCAAGGACACCCGGGCCCTAACGTAACCCCGGAAGAGGGGCAGGGACACCCCTGTTTCTATTTGTCAGGCAGGATTCCCTGATTGGACCAGATTAACAGCCCCAATCAGGGAACACATAATCTATGAGGTCCAGCTGGCTGACCGCATTACAATCATTACAAGTGCTTCCACCAATAAGAGTCCATTTGTCAACCAATCAGCACTCACACAGGACAATGGTTAGCTTTCCCCCTTTATTTGTATTGTTGCATATTGGCACTTCTCACCATTTCCAGATGAATGCAAAACGAAAACATTGGAATTGTCTTGAGAAGAATCCCAATATCATCCTCTGTGCTTGAACTGTCTGCTCAAATATTGAGACTTATTTTAAACTTGAGAGAGTGTAGTGCTGGAAAAGCGCAGCAGGTCGGGCAATATCCGAGGAGCAGGAGAATCGACGTTTTGGGCATAAGCCCTTCATTAGCCTTTCTTTATTAGGAATGTTAAAGACATTATTGACATTGGGCTGTACGGTGAATAAGCAAATACAAATTAGGATCTGATACTGCTTTGAATAATCTGTCATTTGTCCTTTGATCAGTTCAAAGCGCTGTGGAAGAGGTAAGGACTGCTTGGTTGGTTTGGATGTGTTGCCACTTTGCAGCGTACTCTACCATAATTCAGGTACTGGATTGAGGAAGGTTTGCTAGCGGTTTTTCCTTGTGGGGTGTTTTTCTCAGAAAAATTTGAAGAACCATCTACCACAGATGCTGGCAGCAGGTTTTAGAATGGGTTCTTCTGTTCTTCAGATAAGTTTAGGCAAGCCTTCTAGATTATTTTTAAACAATGTATATTAACAACATATATGTGTGGATAAGGCAGCAGAGCTCCCTGTTCTGAGCTGTAATAATTCCAACCTTTCATCAGAGTCTTTGAAACATGATTATTCAGGTCACAGTTACCACAGAACATATCTCAGAAGCTTATATACATATATATTAAATCTTATCAATACACAATTCACTGTATAGAAGGTTTTGGATGTAAAGCCATCATTCATCCAATGAATTTGACAAAGCCTGCATGGATAGGGTTTAACTTGACTCAGCAAGAATGTGGGAGCCAGGAGAGAATGTTAGAAATTAATACCAGGGTGCACAAAATGCCAGAAGAGGCCAATATCATTAAAAAAGAGAACAGTAAATTAATAGGTAGGTTCAGAGTGAGGGAGAGAGTAATTCTAAATCAGAGTTTCTGTGTAAGGGAGGACTGTACTGAGGGGAGACTGCACTCAGGGAGTGCCACACTGCAGGAGGGCTATACTGAGGGAGGGATGCATTGAGGGAGTGCTGTGCTGAGGGAGGATTGTGCTGAGGGAGCGCTGTACTCAGAGAGTGTTGTACTGAGGGAGGGCTGTACTGAGTGAATTTGAATGCACATAGTTCATACTATTGTGGGTTACTGGTACAGATTGCCATGTGGCATTATCATGTTACGGCAATACTGGAGAGCTGTCTTAAGAAAGGGCAGATGTTAAACATTTCTGGTTACAAAGTGTCGAAGGCAAGATCAAAAAAAGGGGAGATAAAGGAGGAAAGGTGGCATTTTGATATTCTAGTTGTGAAAAACAAAAGAATATTTCATTGAGTTCAGGACAGAATCAGTTGAGCTACAGCTAAGGAATATAAAGGATGCAAATACCACCAACTAATCAGAAGGATGTAGAAGAAGAAATCTGCAAGGGAATTACAGATAGGTGTAAACATGGTGGAGTATTTATAATGATCTGTAATATCCCATATATAGGCTGCAATAGTGCAAGAGTAAAGGGCAGCGAGGGACAAGTGTTCCTGGACTATATTCAGAAGAATTTCCAACAACAGTCCATAAGAAAGGAGACATTGCTTAACCTGGTTCTTGGAAATGAAGTGAGCCATGTAGACAATGGGACAAAACTAAGTGAGCAACGATCAATATGTCGTATGGTTTGGGATGACAGTAGAACATGACATTAATCAATTCTGGGTAAGAATAATCAATTGGCAGAGAGCCAACTCCAATGGAGCAAGAACATACTGGGCTGGATACATAGGGACCAAATATTGGAGGGAATAACAATCTGAGCAATGGGCAACCTTCAAAGAGGAAACAGTTTAGGCACAGTCATGGTAGATTCCCTGAAGAGGAAAAGAAAGTACAAATAAATCCAGAGATCCCTGGATGATAAACTGAGATAAAAAATAAGTTACAGGAGAAAAAGTGTGCTTATGACAGTTGTCAGATAGTAAATATTATTGAAAACCTAGTTCATTTCAGGCAGGAAAGTGGAGTTGAAGATTAACAGATTAGCCATGATATCATTGAATGGTAGAGCATACTCAATGAACCAAATAGCTTACTTCAGATCCTATGTCTTTTGGTTTGATCAGAACAGCAGTGAGAAAGTAAATATCAGAAGTAAAGAGGAATTATGAAAAAAACTTTGGTGACTAACATAATTGTAAATCTCAAGATCTTCTATGCAAATCAATGATAAAAGGGTAGTAAAAGAAGGAGCATGACAAATTGAGTACATGGCTGTGAAGGACAGAAACATAGAGTTGACCCCAAGACCATACTAAACTGCTATCATTTCCTGATGCAGTGGATTTGTTATTGCTAATTCCAAAAGAGAAATTAATATATCAGACCAGTCATCTGTATTGGGTGGCATGGTGGTTTAGTGGTTAGCACTGTAGCATCACAGCACTAGCAATCTGGGTTCAATTCCACCCTTGGGCAACTGTGTGGAGTTTGTACATTCTCCCTGTGTCTGTTTGGGTCTACTCTGGGTGCTCCAGTTCCCTCCTGCAGTTCAAAAATGTGCAGGTTAAGTAAATTGGCCATGCTAAATTGCCCATAGTTTCCAGGGATGTGCAGGCTAGGTAGGTTAGCCAAGGGAAATGCAGAGTTAGGGTAGGTAGGTGGGTCTGGATGACTTGCTCTTCAGAGGGTCAGTATGAGTTGAATAGTCTGCTTCCACATTATTGGAACTCTATGATCTGAAATAAGTTGTAACAGTTATTAAATACAAATAAATGTGAATGAGATCCTTATCCCTATTATGTTCATGCCTCAACGCCCAGTAAGGATAAGACTGTTTCAGCTGCAATATTCCAGCTGCACTGTTCCTACAATCAGATAATTTGTTAACAGTCACTGCTGAGGCTGATGAAAAGGACAATGATTTGGAAGATATATTAGAACTGTCAGCACACATAAAACAATATAAATTATTCAGGCGGTTGCTGATATTCTTTCTAAAACTCATGGATTTAATTTATTTCTCAGTGTAAATGAATCAAATATTTCAGAATTGTTTTATTGAAATGCATAATAAAAATCTCTATAGATGATGCAAAATTCGGTTGTGTTTTTCCCAGCTTATTCTTCCATTTCTAACCATTTTGAGGGACCTTACCAAAATGAAAAAAAAGCAAAAAAAAGAAGCTGGCCAGCAGAAGGAGGCAAAAAAAGGTCCTTAAGCAAATCTGAAGTCCAGACCATGGGCAAAGGCAATGAAAGCATGATGGATTGTTTCTTCAAGTAATGCTCATATTCTTTTCTCATTTTCTTCTTTCTTCTCTTCTTAGCATTGAATCAAATTGTTTTGATCGATGCTGACAGCTCTAATGTATTCCTCAAGTGATTATTCTTCACACCAGCCTCAGCAGTGACAGTGAGCAAATTATCTAATTTTAAGGACAGATTGGCTGGACTATTGTTGTTGAAACATTCTTCCCCACATCGAATGTTCAGATATGCATAACTGGGAGCAAGAATCCCATTTAAAAGTCTGAGTAACTGAGAATGAAATTGCTGAACTAAATTGCTCAGAGATATAGTGGTGCCCTTCGAAAGATCATAAAGTGAAAACAAAACTGCTGAAGCTGATTAGTATACAGCTGGCCTACAGTACTTTAAAACAAACCATGTCGTCTAGCGATTCTATTATTAGGTGAGTTATCTGAAGGTATGCATTTCTAATCCTCCTGTAACAGTTTGAGATTTTAACTTCTTTTTGTTTCCAACAAAAGTTGACTTTAATAAAAGTGATTATGAATTTGCCAGATTGTGTAAAAATTTAAATAGGGCAGTACTTTGTATTGCAACAGACATTGCAGGTCATATGTGACACCAGTTTTACATCTTACCTCTTAAAAGTTGACTCTTAACTGTCCTCTGAAGTGACTTGATAAGCAATTCAGCAGTGTAAAAAAAAGATAAAACAGTTCAGTTCAAGGCTCACCACCACTTTCTCAGGGAACTAGAAATCAGCAATACATGATGACTTTGCCATCAATTTCCACAATCCAAGGAAGAAAAATGTCACATATTTTATATCTGATGAAATACATGTGTATTAATGTATAGGGAGGGTGTGCTGTTACTCTGATGGCAAACAGAGTTCGCAGTACAGTTCAAATAATACACAACTGCATTTGTTCAAAAAACTTGATTCAGTTGTCACCTGAATGTTTTAAATGTGTTATATTTTAATTTGTCTGTTATCATGCTGTTTAAATGATGCTTGTTACCTGGATTTGAAGACTTTCAGAATTTTGCAAGTCCCTTGACAACAAATTGCAGCCTGTCTGTATTAACAATTATATTGCTATGATTGCTCACCTGACAAAAAAATCATGCTGCAGCAGTTGGAATCTGAAAGCAAACAGAAAATGTGAAGACATAATTCATCACCGCCATAGGCAATTGGTCGCTAATGTGTATGATTGTCCAGCTAGGAAATTCGGTCATGGGTTCTGTGGGTCCTTGTGTGGCTGATAAGCCTGATCATAAAGCTGCTGCTCCAACCAGACATTTGGCAAGTGTCTGCAGAAAATGGAAATGGTCCTTGGCGTTGAGACCATTGGCATTCCTTTCCCAGTTCATTTTCCCATACTTCTCTTGTTAAGGGGCACTCTCAAAACATGTGTCCCTTCATGCAGGACTTTCCTCTAAGTATAAAGGTTTCTAAAGATATGTAAAAAGAAAATGGTTAGAGAAAACTAATGTAGATCCCCTACAGTTAGATGTGGGTAAAATGAAGAACAAAGAAAAGACTGATGAACTAAATTCATACTTTGCTTCTGTCTTCACAAAGGAAGACACAAGTAAGATATCAGAAATGATGTGCCGTACAGAAATGAGAGGAAGCAACTGAAGAAAATCTGAAGACAAATCGTATTGGAGAAATTGTCGAGATTGAAGTCTGATAAGTTCCCAGGATTTGATAATCTACATCACAGAATACTTAAGGAAGTGACCTGAGAAATAATGGATGCTTTAGTGATCATCATCCAAGATTCTTTAGACTCTGGAACAGTTCCAATAGAGTGGAGGGTAGCTAACATTACCCTACTATTTAAAAAGAGAGGTTGAGAGAAAACAGGAAATTATAGTGTGGTGAGTCTGGCATTGATAGTAGATAGTTGCTTGATTTGAATACCAAGGATTTTATAGGAGAGCACTTCGAAAACAGTGGTAGAATCAGACACAGTCAGAATAGATTCACAAAAGGGAAATCATGTTCGACAAATCTACTGAAATTCTTAGGGAATGTAACTACCAAAATGATCAGAGAAACCAGTGAATCTGCTTTGTTTGAACTTTCAGAAAGCTTTTGACAAAGTCCCATATGGGAAATGATTGTGTAACATTAAAGTGCATGGGTTTGGGGATAGTGCATTGAGATGGATTAAAAAAATTGGTTAGCAGGAAGGAAACAAAGAATTGGGATAAATGAAACAAAAACAGAAACTACTGGAAGAAGGGTCACTGGACTAGAAATATTAACGCTGATTTCTCTCCACAGATGCTGCCAGACCTGCTGAGAGTTTCCAGCAATTTCTGTTTTTGTTTAAGATTTTCGGCATTTGCAGTTCTTTCATTTTTTTCTAGTAGGAAGAAATGGATCCTCTCTGAATGGCAGGCAGTGACTAGTGGGATACAATAGGGATTGGGACTAAGATTCCAGCTATTCTCAATATATGTAAATAATTTAGATGAGGGAACCAAATGCAATACCTCAAAAATTGCAAAATAGAATGGAGGAATGAATTGCAGACTGATGCAAAGATTTTACTGGCCGATTGGACAGGCTGAGTGAATGAGCATTATAAAGCAGTATAATATGGATAAGTGTGAGGTTATCCACTTTTGTAGCAAAATTCGGAAGGTAGATTATTATTTGAATGGCTAGAAAATTGAGAGGGTTAAATGTTCAATGAGATATGGGTGCCCTCATGCATGCAAATGGAACAGGTAGTAAATAAGACAAACTGTATACTGGTATTCATAGTGAGATGATTCAAGTATAGGAACAAGGATGTCATGCTGCATGATAAGGACACTGGTGAGGCCACACCTAGAGTACTGGTATCCTTATCTGAGGAAGAATGTTCTTTATATAGAGAGAGTGCAGCAAAGTCTCCCCAAATTGATTCCCGGAGTGGCAGGACAAATGTAGGAGGAGAAATTGAGTTGATTAGGATTGTATTCTCTAGGTAATAGAAGAATGATCTCATGGAAACCTATGAAATTCTAACAGGACTAGACAGTTAGGTGCAGGGAGTATACTCTCAATGGTGGAGGCATCCTGAACCAGGGGTTATAGTTTAAGGAAAAATATCATCTAGGACTGAGACGAGGAGAAACTTCTTCACCCAGGGTGTGGTGAGCCTGTGGAATTCACCATCACTGAAAATGGTTGAGGCCAAAACATTATGTGCTTTCAAGGAAGCGGTAGATGATAGTTCTTGTGGCTAAAAGAGGGGTATGGGGAGAGAATGAGATTAGGGGATTGAGATTGATAATCAGCTATAATCATATTGACTGGTGGACAAGGCCTGAGAGGTCAAATAAGTTACTCCTGCTCCTATCTTCAATATCTCTATGGTGAATCATCCCATCGATGTCAGCCTTAAATGAGAGGTATCTTCTTAAGTAGGGGAGATGTTCCAACTTTTGGAGATTTCTCTGTTGACCATAATTGAAGGATGGACTGGAACTTGACCTGGGACAGGTTGTTAAAGTATTTGAGTCTTCTTACATTTGATGCTGAGATCAATTCTTCAGTATTCATCTGAGAAGGCAATAAATAAGGTTTGAACATTCTTTTCTGAGAGAGCAGATATAGCATTGTCATCTGTGTACTGAAGTTCTACAAGTGAGGTCAGCATCATTTTCTTCCTGGATTTCAGCCAGTTGAGGTTGAAAGGTTTTCTATCCATCCTGTAGGCAATGTCCACACCACCAGGAAGCTTGTTCTTGACAAGATGAAGAATGGAGATGATGAAGATGGTAAAAAAAGATGGAAGTGAACCTGTTTGATCCCTATCTTGACCTCAAAGAATTCTGACATACTACTGTCAGCGAAAACCATTGCTGACATCTTGTTGTTGAGAAGATGGAGGGTGTTGATGAATTTCACTAGACAGCTGATTTTGACAGGGTCTTCTGTAACTCTTCCTGACTGACTGAATCAAAAGCCTTGATCAAATCGATAGAGAACATGTAGAGTGGTTGGTTTTGTTTCTGATATTTCTCTTGGAGTTACTGAGCAGGGAAAATCATGTTCATAGTTCTATAGTTTTGTCAGAAGCTACACTGATTTTCAGGAAGGATTTCCTCAGAAACTTGGTGAAAACCTCCAACGAGGACTAGGCAATAATCTTCCTGGAGATGGTACTTCACATAGTCTGCTTTGTCTCCTTTCTTGAAAATGGGTAGGGATGGCAGCATCTCTGAGATCAGCAGGAATTTCTTCTTTGTCCCAGATTTTCAAGAACAGTCAATGGGGGTGATAGGTAAGCTCTGGTCCTGGAATTTGAAAATCTCTACTGGATTCCAGTCTACTCATGCTGCTTTTCCATTCTTCATGTGTGTCATGGAGGCTTGAACATCTATCATATTAGGTGGAAGCCCAAGATCATCTTTAATAGGGGACTGGGGTTTCCTCAACTATATCTTCTTTGATGAGTGTATCATAGTTTAGGAGTTATTTGAAGAATTCTCTCCACCGGAGGCTGATGCTTTCTCTGTTTCTCAAAGGGGTTTCATCCTTACTCCACAACAGTTTGAAATCAAGGTGTTGGGTTTGTATATTGCTTTAATGGCATTGAATAAACTCTGGATTTTGTGGTTGTCAGCAAGGTGTTGTGACTCCTTAGCTGTCCACCACTAATTCTTGAGTTCCCTCATCCTTCTTTTGTACCTTCACATTTGCTGTTTTGTGAGTTCTCTTCTTTGCCTTACTCATGATGTTATTTTGACAGACACAGAGTTTTCCCCTTGTCAGTGAAGTCTTGGATGATATGGCCATTCTTTTTGGACCAGTCTTGCTGTTTCTTGGTCTTGTAGCTGAAAGTTTCTTCACAGCATGAGATGATGGCTGCCTTCAGTCCTTTCCAAGTTTCCTCCACTCCATTAAAGTGAACCCTTTGGAAATTTTGGTGAAATCATTGTTGGATGTTTGCTAGTCTGCTTCGCTCTTGAAACCGTTCAATGTTGAGCTTTTTCCTGAACCTGCTTCAGGCAGCATTTGATGTACATTGATGAACAGATGAGGCTGGTGGTCTGTCCAGCAGTCAGCTTCACTGGTCATCAATTTGGTAAAGAGGACATCCTTTAGGTCTTGGGATCGATCATGTGTCAGTATTTTAATTGTGGATGTCTCTAAGAAGTCTTGAACTTGAAATCGTGCATTGGTGATGACCATTGATTAATTACACAATTGTATTCTTTGCAACCTTAGAATTGCATGGTTAAAGAAAAGACATCCCAGACTGTATTCCCTTAGATTACAAGTAAGTGATTGGAACTCAAGTTGAGTATATCATGCATTAATTTAGCTACACTATTATTTTGTCAATTTGGTGAGGTTAATTTAAGTCAGAAAATTCATTCTTTCTGTACTCTATGTGGCCACCTGTGTTGTTTAGTTTTGTCACTGTCACTTTGCGAGTCATGGAATTTATGTATTCATGAGCATGGTTAAAGGTGTAATAAAAGTTAATCAGTAATGGATTAATTTATTTGAATTTATATTCAAAGAACCAGCTTGCACTTTGGATGCTTGCTCTTGAAGGATATTTATTGTTTTCTCTTCAGGCCATTGAAAAGGAACTGGTACTTCAAACCGAGGCACATAAATGATATGGGAGAGCCAGTAACAAACTATTCATACAATCTTCCAAATAGAAACATATTGGTTTCTGTTAACAGCAACAAATCAACATTAACTGAAGAGTTCTTGGTAAGTAAATTTCATTTTTTTAAATAGTTTATCTTCAAAGGAAAACTAAGTTTGAGAAAAGAAAACAAAAGCTGTAAATATTATATTGAACATCAACAGTCAGTTATTTTGCTTTAATTAAGTACATATATTGACCTTCAGTGTAAAACTTAGGTGATAATTTTGAGTTTGAAGTACCATACTTTAAAAAAAGGAATTTTGTTTATAATTTGAACAAGTTTCTGAAAACAACATGCATAAAATGTACATGTGAAAAATCAATTTTATTTTCAGATATAAAACAGTAGTAGAATTCAATACAGCTTTTACACGTGTCTAAACATAGGAATAATAGTAAACAATTTAACCATAAACTTACTGAAATCCAAAACAGAAACTATAGGTGAAATAGGTTTGATTTTCATGAAAGTGTTACATACTATAGATTTGAGGATACTAGAAACTAATTAATGTACAAATATCATCAGAAGCAGCTATCTGCTGTCATATTGGTATAGTAGGGAAATTCAATTCAAATCCTAATATTTAGATTTATATTAATTTGAAGGATGAATTTGACCAAAAGTTATACAAAAGAACAAAAATCAAGAATCAAAGACAACAAGAGAATAAAAACTGAAAAGATTGCTGGAATTATAATGTGATACTTTATAAAGTTGAAAACCTCAGCATTGAACTTTGAAATTCTCTTGTACTTCCTCTTTCCTTAACTATGACTCAACCCATTAGTTCAATAAAATAGTTTATTAAATTTTCTTAACCTCTTAATTGCTGGAAGTGGCCAGGAACCTTCTTGGAACCACGCCCATTTACATTTCCCTCATCAGATTTCTGCCCCACTTGCAACAAAGTTACAACATTGCAGCTCTGTGGAAATTCCCAGACCATGTGCTTATGTAACATGTATTACCAATGTGATATCTGCACACACGAGATGTTATTTCCTGTTGTAACATTTTGAGTAATGTTTATCAGTTTTCCCTCCACATTTATAATGCAAACTGCCTAGGTAAACTTAAAAACTGCTGATACTTTTCTACCAGTACTGAAATAAAAACAAAAAAAGAATTGCTAGAAATACACAGTGGATCTGACAGCATCTGTAAAGAAAGAAACAGAATTTAATGGGCTGAATATTGATAGCACAGTAGAAGTTCCACCTTTGGGGCTGAAAGCCTACACTGACCAAATGCTGATGTGTGTCAAAATGCAGGGGGCAGCACCTTGCAGAAAGTAACTGATGTGAAGGTTGCCACTGAGACAGCCACCCCACCTCCTAAAGCCACTGATCCAAACATCATTGTCAATATTACAGGTCGACACTGCTGAGGCTGAAGCAATTAAGTAGGGAGCACATCAATACCCATGAGTCCTCAAAGAAAAAAGCCAAGGTCAAGTAGGCAGACCCCAGCAATTGGGATGGGTATCAAACATGTTGCTACATTGACTGTCAATGAGTGGCCAGGCCATTAAGGTTCCCACAATGCTAAACTGTGATAGCAGCAGGAACAGATAGGACTCCCTTCCTAATCCCTTCCCCCACCATAGTATTAGTTCTCTTACCTCCCTGCAAATCACTACAGGGCTAGGAAAAATCAGCTCATTGTTTTAGGTTTGTAAATTTTTGGCAAAGTATGACATTTGTTGGTTTTGAACACATGAAAGTGGGAGGATCAAAAACAGATCAAACGGGAAGGTTGCAGTTAGGTGGAGGGCCGGAGAGATTATGTGACAAATGTTTCATGAAGAAAGGAAACGTGGAGTGGAAATGGGACAAAATAAACAAGAGGTTTGCAGAAGTGCCCCTTTAATGGTCCACCGGTCATTAAATTTGTTTAAATCATTCATTTATATTCAATTCAATTTTCAAAAGAGAATGAAGAAACTTGAAGAGGGAGAACCTGAGCTGTTTGGTGGGCTCATGAGCTTCTTTCTGCACTGAAACAAAATCCTTGGGGAAAAGAAAATGGTTTCTATTGCCACCAACATTTTGTTCAGAAGTGGCCTTTTTTGGCCAAACTTTGACTCACACTTACAAGTATTTCCTTTCTTAAATGGAAAGATGCTTTATCTCATTCATCATGTTTAGCCATTCAAGTATTTAATTTGGGGACTGCCAATATTGTTCTCACAGGTTACCTGTTTCACTATCCCCTTTAAGGAGCAGCTCCTACATCTCACTACCACACCAGGTCTCTTCCATTCCCAGATCCATTATCCATTTAATCCCACCTCCCCTCATCATAGTGTAAAGAATTTAGAGGGGCAGATTTCATAAAATGCATTCAGGAGACATTTTTTATGGCAACATGTAGATGGTCCAAGATGGGATGGTACAGTGCTGAACCTAAATCTTGGAATGAAGTGGGACAGGTGTTCAAAACAACAGTGGAGTATCATTTTAGTGACGCTCGTTGGATGCTGCCTGAACTGCTGTGCTCTTCCAGCACCACTAATCCAGTGTTTGATTTTCAGCATCTGCAGTCATTGTTTTTGCCTTTATCATTTTAGTGATAGCAACCACAACAACAACATCACAACTACAGAAAAGGAGGTTGTTGAGTAGGGTTTGTATACTGACTCAGTATAATTGGAAGTCACTAACAGGAAAGGAGCAGTGACTTTATTGGGTGTTTTCTATAGACCTTCAAAAGCAGCAGAGAGATGGGAGAACAGATGTAACAGAGTTGTTGATTATGGGTGACTTCAACTTCCCCAGTATTGATTGAAACCTCCTTCATGCAGATGGTCTGGATGGAGGCGATTTTGTCAGCCGTGTCCATAAAGGATTCCTGAGTCAATATGTAGAAATGCCGACTAGCGGGGAGACCATATTAAATTTGGTGTTCGGCAACGAGCCAGGCCAGGTGTCAGATCTCTCGGTGGGAGAACATTTCGGTGACAGTGACCACAACTGCCTCACTTTTACCACAGCCATAGAGAGGGACAGCAACAGACAGTATGGGAAGGTATAATTGAGGGAAGGGAAATTTTATCACTATTAGACAGGAGCTCTGGAGTATAAATTGGGAACAAATGTTCTACAGGAAAGGCATGTGGAAGCTGTTTAAACAGCACTTGTTGTGAGTGTTGGATAACTTTGTCTGGCTGAGACAGGCAAGGAATGGTAAGGTAAAGGAGCCTTGGAGGAAAAGAGAAGAGGAGCTTCTCATCAAGAGGAAGAAGGAAACTTACTTAAGGTTGAGGAAACAAGGATCTGGCAAAGCTTTAGAGGATTACAGGAGAAAACCCAAAAGTGCTCTACACTTGCGTAAGGAATAAGGGAATGTCCAGAGGGCCAATAAGGGATAGTGGAGTCTGAAGAGGTAGGGGAGACACTAAATGAGTCTTTTCCTTCAGTATTCACTCGCGAGAGGGACCTTGTTGATAGTGAGAACACTGTGGACCAGGTTAATAGGCTTGAGAAGATTAATATTAAGAAAGTGAATGTGCTGGAAATTCTGGGAAGCATCAACATAGATACATCCCCAGGGCTAGACTAGATATATCCAAGGTTACCACCGGAAGCAAGGAAGGAGATTGCTGTGCCTCTGGCGATGATCTTTGCATCCTCACTCTCCACAGGAATAGTACTGGACAATTGGAGGGAGGCAAATGTTGTTCCTCTGTTCAAGAAAGGGAATAGGGAAATCCCTGGGAATTACAGACCAGTCAGTCTTACGTCTATGGTAAGCAAAGTACTGGAAAGGATTCTGAGAGATAGGATTTATGACTATTTGGAAAACACAGTTTGATTAAAAATAGTCAGCATGGCTTTGTGAGGGGCAGATCATGCCTCACAAGCCTTATTGAATTCTTTGAGGAGGTTATGAATGTCAAGCAGTGGATGTGGTGTATATGGATTTCAGAAAGGCATTTGATAAGGTTCCCTACATAACCTCATTCAGAAATTTAGCAGGTATGGGATACAGGGAAATTTGGCTGTCTGGATATAGAATTGGCTGGCTGAAAGAAGTCAGCGAGTGGCAGCAGATGGCAAGTATTCTGCCCGGAGGTCAGTGATCAGTGGTGTCATTTTGTAGTTTTTATAAATGACTTGGATGAAGAAGTAGAAGGGTGGGTTAGTAAGTTTGCCAATGACACAAAGGTGGGTGATGTTGTAGATAGTGTTGAGGGCTACAACAAGACATTGACAGGATGCAGAGCTGGGCTGAGAAGTGGCAGATGAAGTTCAACCTGGATAAATGTGAAGTGATTCATTTTGAAAGGTTGAATTTGAATGCTGAATACAGGGTTAAAGACAGGATTCTTGGCATTGTGGAGGAACAGCAGGATCTGGGGGTCCACATATGTAGATCCCTCAAAGTTGCCACCCAGGTTGATAGGACTGTTAAGAAGATTTACTGTGTTTTAGCTTTCATTAAAAGGGGGATTGAGTTTAAGAGCTGCTAGGTTTTGCTGCAGCTCTCTAAAACCCTGGTTGGATCACACTTGGGATATTGTGTCCAGTTCTGGTCTCTTCATTGTAGGAAGGACGAAGATGCTTTAGAGAGGGTGCAGGGGAGATTTACCAGGGTGCTGCATGGATTGAAGGGCTTGTTTTATGAAGAGAGATTGAGTGAGCTAGGGCTTTTCACAATGGAGAGAAGAAGGAAGAGAGGTGACTTGACAGGGATGTAAAAGGTAGTGAAAGGCATAGGCAAAAAAGGTAGCCAGAGACTCTTCTACACGGCAGAAATGGCTGTCACAAGGGGTCATAATTTTAAGATGATTGGAGGAAGGTATAGGGTAAATGTCAGAGGTAGGTTCTTTACACAGAGAGTGGTGGGTGTGTGGAACGCACTGCTAGCGGTGGTAGTAGAGTCAGAGACATTAGGGACATTAAGCGGCTGGTGCACTAACACATGGATGGCAGTAAATTGAGGAGTGTGTAGGTTAGGTTGATCCTAGATTAAGATAAATGCTCCGCACAACATCGTGGACTGAAGGGCCTGTACTGAGCTGTACTGTTCTATGTTCCATATTCTATGTTCTAACACGATACATTTTAGGTTTGTTATGGAAAAGGAGAAAGATGGTCTGTAAAAGAGGATTTGGAGTAAGGCAGATTTCATTAAAATAAGACAGGATCTGGCCAAAAGATACATAAAACAGTTATTTGTGGGTAAATCTACAGTAAACAGTGGGATCCCTCAGTTCCTCTGAGCTTCCTAGTGTCTTGCCATTTATCAAATACTCATTTGTCTTGTTCTTTCTTCCAAAGTTCATCCCTGTTCATTTATTAGGGTTAAATTCCATCTGCCATTAATCTGCCCATCTGACCAATCCATTTATATCCTTCTATGAGTTGGCAGCTCTCTCCTCACTGTCAACCACCCAGCCAACTTTGTGTCATCTGCAAACAACTTATCATCCTCTACAACCCACATTCTTATCTATATCATTTATGACAAAATAAAGGCCCTAGCCCTGATCCCTGTGGTATGCCAATGCACACTAGGCTCCAGTAACACATACATCCTTCTACCATACACTCTGTCTCCTGTCACTAAACCAATTTTAGATCCATCTTGTAAAGTTACCATGAATCCCATGAACCTTTTCTTTCCTTATCAGTAACTCATATGAGGCCTTGTCAAATGGCTTGCTGAAATCCATCAAAACTGCATCAACTACTCTCATCCAAACAATTGGTCATGTCCTCGAAAAAGTCCACGAAAAAGTTTGGCACGATCTCTCTCTGACAAAGTAATGCTGACTATCCCTAATCAAATCTTGCAAGTCTAAATGGAGATTAATTTTCTCCTTCACTGTTTTCTCTAGAATTTCCCCACCACTGATATTATGCTCACTGGTCTCTAATTCCCTAGTCTATCTCTACCACCCATCTTGTACTGTCGCAACACATTAGCTTTCCTCCAGTCCTCTGGCACCTCCCCGTGGCCAGAGAGGGTTTAAATATTTGGTCAGGCCCTCTGTAATTTCCTCAATTGTCACACAAGCTAGTGGAGTTGTGGATATTGGAGAAGGATATCAAAGTATGCAACAGGACATAGATCAGCTGCAAAGTTAGTGGAGAAATTGCAAATGGAGTTTAATTTGGACAAGTGTGAAGTAATGCATTTTAGGAAGTCAAATACAAGAGAAAAGTATACAGTAAGTGGCCAGACTCTTGGGAACATTGCTATTCAGAGGGATCTTGGAGTCCGTAGCTCCTTAAAAGTAGCAACACAAGTGGGCAAAGTAGTAAAGAAGACATGGTATGTTTGTCTTTATCGGTTCGGGCATTGAGTGTAAAAGTTGCAACTGTATAAGACTTTGTCAAGCCACATTTGGAGTACTGTGTGTACTTCTGGTCTCCACACTAAAGAAAAGGTGTATTGACTTTGGAGAGGTTGCAAAAGAGATTTATCAGGATATTACTTGGATTAGAATATGTTACCTCTAAGGAAAAGTTGGACAAACTTGGATTGTTTCCACTGGAACGTTGGAGGCTGAGGGGCGACCTAGTAAAAGCCTTTAGAACTATGAGGGGCATGGATAAGTTGGTTAGTTGCAGTTTCTTTCCCAGGATAGAAATGTCAAATACTAGGAAGAATAGTTTTAAGTTGAGAAGGGAAAAATTTAAAGAAGATTGTGTGAGGAAAACATTTACACAGAGGCTAGTAGGTGCCTGGAATGCAATGCAAGGGGAGATGGCAGAAGCAGAGATGGTGGAAAAGTTTAAGAGACATTTAGATAGACTCATGACCAGGCAGAGAATAGAGGGATATAGACCATGTGCAGGCACATGGGAATAGTTTGGAATAGTATCATGGTTGGCACGTAGTGAGCTGAAGGACCTGTTCCTGCCTTGTACTGTTCTATGTTCTATGTCTCCCACAACAGCCTGGAATACAATTCATCCGAATGTGGGATGTGTCCACTTTTACATCTGCCAAAAGTTCCAGTACCTCCTCACTTCTTATATCAATCTGTTCAAATACAGTGTTGCATCCTCATTCCCCTGAGTAAAGACAGATCTGAAGTAATCATGTAACACTCTACACATGTTTTCTTTTCAGTCTTCATGGTTTCACGCACAGATTGCCCCATTGATCCCTAATAGGCCCTTACACTTTCCATGATTATCCCCCTGCCTTTGATATATTTGTATAATGTCTTAAGATTCTCCCTAATCTTGCCTGCAAACATTTTCCCATGTCTCCTCTTTGTTCCCCTAATTACTTTCTTGAGTTCTCCTCTGCACTTCCTACACTCCTTTAGGGCCTCTTGTTATTTTGTTCCCTTTGTACCTGTTATACATCTCTCTTTTCCTTTTTATCCAGTTTAGAATATCCCTGATATCCATAGTCCTCAGGGCTTGTTAATTCTATATTTCATCCAAATAGAACATGTTGGTCTGTACTCTCCCAGTACAGACCAAACATCTTGGGATGTTTGTCCACAGATACTTGAAGATGGCAAGATAAGTTAATGGGGTAATTAAAAAAACATTCAGGACACTTGCCTTTATCAGGCAGAATGTAATATTTAAGAGTGGGGTAGTCATATTGGATCTGTGCAGCACTTTGATTAGGCCTTGGCTGGAATACTGTGCACATTATACAAAGGATATGTTTGCACCAGAGGGGACTCAAAGGAGATTCACCAGGATGCTGCCTGGGATGGAGATTTCAGCTATGAAGACAGGCTGGATTAGCTTGGGTTGATTTCTTTGGAGCTGGTAAGATTGAGAGAGGAACCTAAAGAAAGTGTATAGATTATGAGGGGCATGAACAAGATGAATAGAAAGTAGCTGTTCCCCTTAGTAAAAGGGTAATTGGCAAAGGGGCATATTTTAATGTGAGAGACAGGAGGTTTAGAGGGGATTTAAGGAAAAACCTTTTCACTGAGGATGGTAGGGATCTGGAATACACTATCTGGGAGGGAGTTGAGGTGGGTAATCTCACAACCTTTAAAAGTATAGATGTGAACTTGAGGTATCATAACATCCAAAGCTGTGAGCCTAGTGCAGGAAAATGGGACTAGTGTAGGGAGTAGTCTATTTTCAGCAGTACAGACTCAATGGGCCGAAAAGCCTCTTCTATACTGTATGACTCAATTATTCTATGAACTTTGCTCACTAACTTTTTCCACCACCAACACATGTGAATGATTGCAGCTTGGATTTAAGACTCTCTGTTTTTCTTCCTGTATCGAATTACCTAATCTTGTAATTTAGACAGAGGTAAAGATGAATCTTTACAGTGAAATGTACAGTTACTTCACTGCTGGTGATATCATAACATGATTAAAAATATCAGGGCCTAGGATTTTAAAATGGAGTTGAATTACTTTATTGTGCTCTCAACCAATTATTCACTTTCCTCTCACCCTAACTTAACCTAAAATCAAAGGACTTGTATTAGTAAAGGATATGGAGACATAAGAAACAAAAGTACAGTCATGGTACAAATCAAACATGCTTTAGTTGAAAGGAATATCAGGCTTAAAGGGCTAATGTGTATGTTATAATGGTCTTACATTGCTTTGTTCCTATATCTGCTTACTTACAGGGACATTTTGAAAACCAATGAAATATAAAAAGCAAGGAAAATGAAAAGTGATGTGAAGATAAAAATCCTCAAATACCTCTTGAACATTTTTAATGGAATCTTTCTTGTAAGTATACTGTTTGTGGACATTCACAGCTTCAGAAGAGATATGAGGCAATATCGATAAATCGCTATTCTCACATTCTCTTGCTATATCTTACCAAACCTACAGAATTAATACCAACCCTACCTTGATGGTGTCTTTTATGTCTGATTCTGACCCCATCTTACTGACACACCTTTCCCAGAAGAATGCGCCACTAACAGACATCCCAGAATTTATTGGCATCCCTTGTGCCTGTGCCATCATTAAACATCTGTTATCTACCCCAGCCAAGTGCATTCAGTCTGGAGCTCCCCTCCATTGTTCCTGACATTTGCTCCAGACAACCAGATAGGCGGAGGTTGGTACCCTGCTGAAAGGCAAGGTGAGGCAATACACAGCAGGATGCTGTCAGTATCCAGATGGGCTCCAAGTGAGTGTGCACTACGAGAGCAAGTGAAAACCCTGGAGACGCAGCCTAATACAGTCCATGAGCTGAGTACATGTCCCTCAGCACAGAGTATCCTCACAAATGACCGTTGTCAGTGCATTCCAAGGTGCAGAAGTTCACTGAAGTGCAGAAACATCCTGTAAGTGGATCAGAGATATGCCATGAGAGTTGTTACAGACTGTCACATTTTAATGCTAAAGTCAATGGGCATGGGGTGCATATGATCAGTGCCCATGGAGCGAGTCCTGAGATGTTGGTGCCTATTGCGTTTGTAACATACAAACTGTAAAACTACAAAAAAAAGCAATAAAGTGGCACCCTTAACAAATATGCCCTAATCTTTTACATTTACAAGAACATCAGATCCTCTGATTACCCATATATTCATATTTTCCATCATTTAAAAATATTTTGCTTTTCTATTTTTCACTTCAAAGTAGATAACAGCACAACTTATATTCCAACTGCCATACTCTTGCATCCCGATGCAATGTCTTTGTGTTCGTTTCACCACAAACTCATTAGCTTATCGTGTCTACTTTTGCTCATTTCTCACCATTTTAATATCTGGACCAAGTCTTCCTCAAACCTTTGGTCTTAGAGAGGCAGTTTGGTGGTGGTCAGCCAGGTTATATTCTTCAGCATTGTTATGGACCAGACCAAATTCCCACAACATATATTAAGAAGATAGTCTAGAGCCGAAGTGTTTTCTTATTTTAAACGTAAGTGTTTGAGATTATGTGCGACCCGCAATACCTCCTTTCTAAACTTCATCAGTAATACAACTTGATGATCTTTTGCCCACTTCTCATCCACCTGAATATGTTATGTTCTCTATTTCCTCATCAAGACTTAATTTTTAAATAGTAAAATGCTGGGATACACTCAGATTCTACTTCTGTTTTTCCTTTAGCCTTTCCTCTTTCTGATGGAATTCAGCTAATTTCTCTGAACTAAAAATATCCAGTTTGTCCTTCACCTGTTCTTTTTATTTCTCAATTTTTTGAACAAACATCGATTCTGATAATTGAATTATCTTTAATCCTTGATTTTTCCTCCTACTTCATCCCATGGCTTTGAGACCTTATTACCTCACAGTCAGGAAAAATCCCAGGATATGCTTCCTATAACACCTAAGTTGCCTGATTTTCCAGTCAAGTCAGAGCAGGGCGATGGGAAAGTGGAACGGATGTTAGGCCCATTACACTCAAGTCAGGGCAAGGCCATGGGAAGGTCTGGTGGATGTATAGGTTGTGGGGCTGTGTGTTAAGTTCAGTGCAGTCAGGGCCGGCTGTGGAAAGTTGGGTGGGTATTAAGTCCAGTGCTGTCAGGGTTGGACCTTGGGAAGGTGGAATGGGTTTAAGTCTATTGGGTGATGGATTCATGAGGATAATGTGTGGGGGAGGTCAGTGTCGAATCAGTGCTTTCTTTAACACTTATCCAGGATATGTGACTAGGGAAGATTTAGAGGGATAAGGGCCAAGTGCAAGCAAATGGGATTGTTTAGTGTGTCTATAACTCCCTTAGTCCCACCACCACTTCCCCAGTTTCACCAGAATCTCACCTTAGATAATGAAACAACTGTAGTCCTCACCCTGAATTCCATGTAGTACCATCTTTTCTGGCAATAGCCCTTCGAAATTATATATTTCCTCATTTCTCACCATCAAAGATTCACTTGTTCCCATATCACTTAAAAATTTAATTTCTTTACCGACTCCTCCTGACATATATGATTAATCCATGCAAGTAAATTCTTTAAAGAGATCTGGCATTTACTTCTCTACCAAGATTGTACATTCGTTTGCAGCTTTTCAGTTTCCACTATGCTTTCCTTTAACACTTTAACAAATCTCACTGGCTTATTTTATTTTCCCATATCCATCTTCCCAGTGCTTTTTCTAACCCAGCAACACTACAAGTTCATGTGGCCCACTTTATTAGTGAAAACACCTGAGCTTTTTTACTTCTCTTTTCCCTGCATTGGTTTCCTTTTTGTCCTGTGGAAAACTATCTTTCCTCTCCTCAACGAGTTCACCTTTTCTCTTACCACCTGAGGATTTCTCTTTGTCCTAATTTCTACCCCTCACAAATTGAAATTGATGTTCGAAGCCAAACATTGATTTATGAACCAACTCATAATCATCTGCCATTTCTCTGTTAATCTTGCCATCTTAACTCTCTGTTCTTCCACATGAACTATCATTACTTCAGGAAGCGAATTTTTGAACTCCTCCAAAATAATTGTCACTCGAAGACCAACATATGTTTGATCTATTTTCAATGCCCTTATCCACCTATCAAAATTAGTTTGTTTGATCCTTTCAAAACGCAATATACTTTTAACAAGGTTCTCTCCATAGATTGCTAAAACATTGTTTTTGGCTTCAGGCACCAGCACATACAGAGTTAAGGTGGCATCTTCCATCTCATTATACTCTCCAGATACCTCCTCTGATAGAGATGCAAATACCTCACTAGTTCTACCTACCCACTTTGTTTGGATCAGTAATTCCCACAGGATCACAGGCCATATAATTTGTTTAGCCACTTTCTCAAACAAAATGAAAAAGGCTTCTACATCCTTCTCGTTGAACTTCGGCATCATTTGGATATATTTAAACAGATTCCCATCATGCCTTTGGCTATGATAGGATTGCTTTCCCTCACTATCCTCAATCACTACTCCAACCTTTCAGCTCAACTTCAGTCTTTTTAAATTGACTTGGAGTTTTCAGTTCCAACCTCTCAAGTTCAGAGAGTCTCTCTCTCTTCTTTTCTTCTGGGAGCCATCCTTTCCTTTTCTTTTTCCTCTGCTTTTAATTGCAATTTATTTTTTTATTTCCCTTTCTCTTTCTTTTTGTTCTGCCAAGGCTATTCTTTATTTTTTTGCTTTTCCCCTCACCATTGCCTCTAATTCAAGCTGCTTCATTTGCAATTGAAGTTTAGCAATCTCCAATGATTCTGATTGTATTCCTGGCATATTGTAAATGTAGAGCTATTGCTGCAATTATTTCCCCTTCCCTCACAGACACAGGCAATCACAACCTCAACTTGTCTGTCAATCCCAAAAGCTTTGCCTTGCTCCTTTTCTCTGTAAGAACTGAAGTAACATCTTCCACCCCCAGGAAACTCTTAGAAAGTGAAAGAGCCATTTACACAAGGCATACCCTGTTTAAACTATCTGAATGCAACACCCAAAATAGAAAACACCATTACTCACTACTGGCTGCCTTTGAGTCCAAAATCCTAAACTCAACCTGGAATTAAAGATTTTGATCCTGAAAAGAGCCCCAGTGTATAATGGACCAGTCAAAATCTTCTCGAAATATATTACGAAGATGGTCTAGATTGTAATATGTTTTTAATGTAAAGGCAAGTATAAGTGTTGTGTTCCAAATGCAATTAGATTGGTCAAACTACTTGACAGTAAGTAAAACACACTTTATTTTTACCCTACAGTTAAAATATAGACAAAATAAAAGAAAAAGAAAATAATTGACTTAACTGTAACTCTATTGAATTGCTTAATAAATTAATAGATATATTAACTACTAACTAACTGTTCCATTATAGTAACAGACCATAAACACACCCTTAGCAAAGGCAAATTCTGCAAAGTAGATTGTCTCATATGCAATTCTAGCAGTAGAAGAGAACTCCAAATTTTAGCTCTAACAGACAGAGGAATAAAAGTGTTGCATCCAGCTTCAAGACCCCAGCAAGAACAGAAAGCTAAAATTAAAAATCCTAGTTCTTTGAGACCTTGACCCCACCCATTCAGGCTGCTCCTATTGTTCCAACTTTGAAAAAAAGCCCCCAGCCTCACAAGCTGTTCATTTTATTGGCTTTGAACAGAATGCTCAGTTTCTCTGTCTCAACCTTCCTAAAAAAAGGACAAAATACATCTTTTAAAGTCATAGCATCTCAGTGGCTTCTCAATTTGTCAGGCTTACTAACTTAGAATTTCCACAGTCATATTGAAAACTTTATCAAAGTTCCACATGAATCTTGGCCAACGGCCAATGCTTGGGTATTTCCCAAGACTCAGTGAGCACTTAAATATATTTGCCAAGTTCTTTGTCCTATCATTAACTCTTCAATGATCTTGCGATGTATTACAAAATTGCATCTTATTGCTTATCTGTTTTCAGCAGCTTATGTTTTACATGGTTTTCAATATTTTTAATTTAATTTATACATTTTCCTGTTGTCACAATATATCAGCATGTTTTAAGGATCTAGCACCATACATTTGGAAATTGAATGTACTAATTTTTTTTGTGATCAGTGTGCCAGCTGTGCCCTTTTGAACTGGTACAAGCACAACAAAAAAACCTTTCTTTCTAGTGTCCTTTATGAATTTCAGTTTATTTAATAAATTTCCACTCTTCGCCTCAGTCGCCCTTGTTAACTGCCTTCATGAACTTGATTTATTTAATTTCCGTACACTCTACATTGTGTAAAATTCCTTTTGCATTTGCTTTATGCTTTTATTTATGTTCTGAGTCGTTTTGACATTAATAGATATTATCTAATGGTTCCAAAAGTGGCATGGATTTCATCTGGATCCTTCATGTCTCCAAACATAAACCATTTCAGCCTCTAATCTCAAAACAAATATTTTATAGTTTCTCCTGCTTGATAAAAAAGTGCTCTTCTGAAGTCCATTGCTTGATTTATAATATTCTTGTTGATAATCCTCATCATCATGTCAAATAAAATATTAAGATTACTTATGCTTAAATGTTCCTTCACTTCCTATTTAATGACCATTTCCAATGCATTAATAAATTCCAATCTCATGAATCATTATGCTTTGTGCTCTGCTTGCCAGGATACATCAAACCGTAATGCTAGACTACCTAAGTAAATATGGTTGATCCTCTGGATTAAATGCTTCTATTTCCCATCTTGTTCAGAGAAAAATAATTCATCTATTTTTGTTCTTGGGAAAAAATTGAAAACAAAAGAGTAAAGGAGAAGTTGTGTCTATTTCTTTTTTTAAAGAAGTGTCTTTGAGCTTCTTATGTTCATTCGAGTGAAAAGAATAAAGACAATTTTACAGACAAGTGCAACTAAGTCATTCTATAGATCTCCACAAAATAAATCACAAAGCTTCTCCTGATGTTTTTGCTTTGACATGTTCCACTGTATACCTTTTTCCAGATTATTGGAGCAATCATTTTTGGATGTGGCATTTGGATCTTATGGGATGAGAACAGCTTTATTGGCACACTATGTGAGTACTTTTTATAACTGTACATACGACACTGGAGAAAATTAATTTGCAGAAGAGAGAAAATTAGAAGAGATAAAACCTTTAACAGCTTCTTGTTTGACAGTAACAATATTTGTACTAAAACAATTGATTGCAATTAAGTGTAAGATATTTACCCATACTTCAATTATAGTTTAGTTTATTGCTGTATTCATGAAAGATTACAAACAGGAAAAGGTGAAATACCATGAACCCAAAGATGTTATGTTCTCGATCTCAACATTCCAAAATATATGCTGTCAATAATAAAACAAAATGATATATGGCCAGGAAGTAATATCCATCATAGATCTGTATTAACAACATTAGCATAATTCTGAGTTTATATGAAAGTCACTGGAAAAGAAATGACCACTAGGTTTCATTTTCTTCTGTGATCTCACCTGAAATTGGATAAGAACAAAGTGGAGACATTCAGGGAAGGTGGCCAAAATGGAACTACCCAAGTAGTTGAAAGTAAAAACAAAACTTCTGAGCTGTCAGATCACTGTCATCGGGAAGAGAACCCCAAAAGAATTTGCATCCCACACATGTGGCATTAAAGGACGAACAAGTTAAATAATGCATTGAGTAGAAAAGATAAATGCATAAGTTATAAAACATATACTGCCAATGTTTTACTGTTTGGCTTTTACTCATTGGGTTTAATGTTATTAAAAATACAGAGATTTGTCTGTTTATCTGTTTGGAAATATATTTTATTGTTGCTCCACTCACAACATTGAAACAATGTATTTACTCCTCAACTCACAACAAATCTATGTGAATGTACTCTAACAATGTTGGATCAGCACAAAAAAACTAATGCAAATATAAAACAAGAATAGAAGAGGACTACTTCTACATTGTAATTACGCACCATTCCAACAGTATTTTTAAATATGATTTTGTGACAAGCAGCAACCTGAATAGCAGCAACTACGAAATAAAACCAAGGTAAAAAATATGAAGAGTACTACTCCAAATAATACTGTATATTTCTGACTGTAGTATGTAGCTAAGTAATAATTGCTGATAAACTAGTCCTTCTGTTCATGTTATATGATTAATATAGTTAATATGATTATATTAGAAATTTCTGAGCTGACAACAGTCAATGATGTTGTTAGCTGAAAATTTATCTATGTATTTGTTTTACTACTCTAACATTCTAATATGAATGTTAACTTTTTAAAAAAATCAGAGTTTAAAAGTCTAGTTTGTTTGAAATTTGTCAATAATAGTTTATAATAATGGTTGAAGTTTTATTTCACTAGATATTTGATACAATTTGAACAATGCAGAAACATATTCTGAGTTTCTGCATTTATTGTTTTCTCAACTGTTCAGTGCCTGCAGACCATCAAGATATCCTAAGCATCAGTGCCTACTGTTTCCTTGCCATTGGTACTACTGTTGCCATTGTGTGTTTGGTGGGATGTATAGGAAGTATAAAAGAAGTGAAATGCATGTTTCCTCTGGTAAGTCCAACATACTTCAAAACATCCTGGCGTTAATGCAAAAAAAAATTCTTTTTCACAATAACATGTACTTGTTGGTATTGTAAAGACATTATAACCTGATTTTCTACTCCTGACTTGGGAGCAAGTCAGGGCAATGCACAACTGGTCAAATCGATTTAGGAAGGAATGTCCTGAAGCTTTGGGTTTTTGCTTAATGGCAGGATTGCTGGGAACACAAATGGATAGCACAAAGTTTAGACCCGTTCCTACCTGATCTAATCTACACAAAGTGTCTTTTCCATCACATACAATGGAGGCAGCTGTGGTTTTATGTGGGCATATTTACACATGGAAATATGGAACCCATTACCATTCAGCTCCCCTTGCTTTCCAATCCCCATTTTCCACCCTCATGAAACATGCTGGGAGCAGGCCTTCTAGAGCTCAGCCTCTGACACTATCTTCAAGCTGAAAACGAGGTCCTGGCCTTGTAATAATTCAGCTCTCTGCTTGGAGATGACAGTGCTATCCCACATTGTGGAGATAGACATGTCCTAGTTCTCTGCAATTTTCATGAAAACAAGCAGGTTTTTTAAGGACCTGTGGATCATAGCAACTCAGTGGTGTTCTGAAGCATGGTTTGGATGAGGAGACTATAGTTAGCAAATTTTGAGAAGATTTGTAGCTCAGGTTGAGGTTCTGGATGCATGTTTGCTTGCTGAGGTGGAAGGTTCATTTTCAGATGTTTCGTCACCATACTATGTAACATCTTCAGTGAGCTTCCAGACGAAGCACTGCTTGTGTTTCCTGTTTTCTATTTATATGTTATAACCCAAGGAAACCCAAACATATAAATAGAAAGCAGGAAACATAAGCAGTGCTTCATCTGGAGGCTCACTGAGGATGTTGCCTAGTATGATGACGAAACATCTGAAAATGAACCTTCCAGCTGAGCGAGCAAACATACATCCAGGAAACTATAATGATTGTAATGAGGTCAGCCACATGGACCTCAGAGATTATGAGTTCCATGATTGGGGCTGTTAATCTGCTCCACTAAGGGAGCTCTAGCTGACAGATATAAGGAGGTGCATCAGGGGTTCAGTTCACTCTTACAACTGTCTCTGTGGAAGCCAGACCAGTGTCAAGTACTATGCAATGTCAATGAAGGGTGACTTTGTGACTGGATACCAACCTCTGTGGAGTTGTTTCAGTGGAGATGAGAGAAAGAAAATGCTTCTGAAGAAATTTACCTGTAACAGTCATCTTTGAGTTGGGGTAAATATTTCTGGAATTGTGCCATTTTTTATGAAACATGACTCATTCAATCCTGCTGTTGAAGATTGGGCCCAATATGGAAAGAATGCATTATTTTTTTCCAGGCAAATGACATTGGGGCAGATGAAAAACAACAAATAATTCCCCTGACAGCTTGTGAACCTGCAGATATTTTGGTTATTAGAAGCCTAAGATTTCCTGCGGAGCCAGATACTGAAACCTTTCAAGAGTCAAAGGATTTAGTTAGGGATTATTACAATCCCAATCTTCTTCAAATTCTGAGATGCGATCAGTTTCACTCAGCAGTTCAGGAACCAGGGGAATCCATGTCAGGATTTCTGATGAGGTTAAGATAGAGGCATGTGACTTTGGTTTAACTCCTTAATGAAATGCTGAGAGACAGTTTGATATGTAGGATTAATAATGTAACCAGGCATTACTTGAATTTCAAACAGGAACTATAACTGGCTTTGCCATTGGCAAGTAGAACATATGAGTTACAGGATATATCGATGTAAATGAACACCTTTACCAGACTGATTAAGTTCAGATAACACCACTTGAGTGAAGGCAACTGCATAGCTGAACAGAGGGTCTCTAAGTCAGCCCTCAGCAAAACCCAAAACAAAGCCAAGCCTCAGCCAAAAGGATAACATTTGCTTCAGGATCCAGGCCAGCCATTGTGGTTGCTGCTAGTATGTGGACTTAAGATAGCAAAAGAGTTCCACTCGGCTTTAATTGAGTTAGAGAACTCATAGGCTGTATCCAGGAGAGTGCACACACTGGACAGTCCATTGAAATCCAGTTTCGAACAGTTAAATTAACATCCAAATCATAACCAATCAAAATAAACATATGATTAAATAGTCACCCAGTTCTAATGGAGGTTGATACCAATGCAGCTTTATTAGTGATTGCAGAGGAGAAAATGAGGTCTGCAGATGCTGGAGATCAGAGTCGAGAGTGTGTTGCTGGAAAAACACAGCAGGTCAGGCAGCATCCAAGGAGCAGGAGAATCGACGTTTCAGGCCGGAGCCCTTTATCAGGAATGAGGCTGAGAGCCTCGGGGGTGGAGAGATAAATGGGAGGGGGGTGTGGGGCTGGGGAGAAGGTAGCTAAGAGAGCAATAGGTGAATGGAGGTGTGGGAAAAAGTGTTAGGTCGGAGAGGAGGGTGGAGTGGATAGGTGGGAAGCAAGATTGACAGGTAGGAAAGGTCATGAGGATGGTGCTGAGCTGAAAGGTTGGAACTGGAGTAAGGTGGGGGAAGGGGAGATGAGGAAACTGGTAAAGTTCACATTGATGCCCTGAGGTTGAAGGGTCCTGAGTGGAAGTTAAGGCATTCTTCCTCCAGGCGTTGGGCGACGAGGGAGTGGTAGTGGAGAAGGCCCAGGACATGCATGTCCTTGGCCGAGTGGGAGGGGGAGTTGAAATGTTGAGCCACGGGGCATTGGGGTTGATTGGTGCGGGTGTCCCAGAGATCCACAATCCTGGAGCGCTCTGCAAGAAGGTGTCCACTCTCCCCAGTGTAGATGAGACTGCATTGGGAGCAACTGATACAATAAACGACATGTGTGAAAGTGCAGATGAAACTTTGATGGATGTCGAAGGATCCTTTGGGACCTTGGATGGTGGTGAGGGAGGAGGTGTGGGCACAGGTTTTGCAATTCCTTCGGTGGCTGGGGAAGGTGCCAGGAGGGGACGGTGAATTGTTGGGGGGCGTGGACTTGACCAGGTAGTCACAGAGGGAGTGGTCTTTGCAGAAAGTGGATAGGGTTGGGGAGGGAAATATATCCATGGTGATGGGGTCCGTTTGGAGGTGGCGGAAATGTGGGCGGATGATGCAATTTATGCGGAGGTTGGTGGGTTGGAAGGTGAGGACCACAGGGGTTCTGTCCTTGTTGCGGTTGGAGGGGTGGGGTTTGAGGGCCGAGGTGCGGGACGTGGATGAGATGCGTTGGAGGGCATCTTCAACAGCGTGGGTGGGGAAATTTCAATCCTTAAAGAAGGAGGCCATCTGGTGTGTTCTGTGGTGGAACTGGTCACCCTGGGAGCAGATATGGCGAAGGCAGAGGAATTGGGAATACTGGATAGCATTTTTGCAGGAAGTAGAGTGGGAGGAGGTGTAATCCAGGTCGTTGTGGGAGTCAGCGGGTTTGTAAAAAATGTCAGTGTTAAGTTGGTCATCATTGATGGAGGTGGAGAGGTCCAGGAAGGGGAGGGAGATGTCAGAGATTTGAGGTCTGTGTGGAATGTGTTTGTGAAACTGATGAATTGTTCGACCTCCTTGTGGGAGGACAAGGTGGCACTGATGCAGTGATCAATGGAGAGGAGGTAGAGGTGGGAAGTGATACCAGTGTAACTCCAGAAGATGGATGTTCTACGTAACCGACAAAGAGACAGGCATAGCTGAGGCCCATGCAGGTGCCCATGGCTACCCCTTTTGTCTGGAGGAAGTGGGAGGATTGGAAGGAGAAATTGTTAAAGGTGAGGACCAGTTTAGCCAAACAAATAAGAGTGTCAGTGGAAGGGTACTGGTGGGGATATCAGGAGAGGAAGAAACGGAAGGCTTGGAGGCCCTGGTCATGGCAGATGGAAGTGTAGAGGGACTGGATGTCCATGGTGAAGATGAGGCATCAGGGGCCGGGGAAATGGAAGTCTTGGAGGACGTGGAGGGCATGGATGGTGTTCTGAACATGTGTGGGAGTTCCTGGACTGGGAGGATTAGGACAGTATCATTGTAGAGGGAGATGGGTTTGGTGGGGCAGGAGCAGGCTGAAATGATAGAATCTTGGGAAGGAGATAGAATCGTGCAGTGCAGGGTTCCCGAACAATGAGGTTGCAAGCTGTGGGTGGGAGATCCCCTGAGGTGATGAGGTTGTGAATGGTCTGGGAGGTGATGGTTTGGTGATGGAGGGTGAGATCATGGTCGAGGGGGCAGTAAGAGGAGGTGTCATCAAGTTGGCACCTGGCTTCAGCGGTGTAAAGGTCAGTGCACCAAACTACCACTGCACCCCTTTGTCCGCTGGTTTGATGGTGAGGTTGGGGTTGGAGCGGAGGGAGTGGAGGGCTGTGTGTTGTGAGAGCGAGCAGTTTGGGTAGGGGAGGCGGTTGGACAGGTTGAGGCGGTCGATATCACGGCGGCAGTTTGAAATGAAGAGGTCAAGGGTGGGTAGCAGGCTAGCATGGGATGTCCAGGTAGATGGGGTATGTTGGAGACAGGAGAAGGGGTCCTTGGTGGGTGGGCGGTTGTCTTGGTTAAAAAGGGAGGCACAGAGGAGGAGGGGATGGAAGATACATTCAAGGTCGCAGCGTGTGTTGAACTCACTAATCTGGGACAGTAGAGGGATAAAGGTGAGGCCTTTGCTGAGGATTAAATGTTTATCCTCAGTGAGGGGGAGGTCTGGGAGAATGGTGAGGACATGGTAGGGATGGGAGCTAGGACCTGGACTGGGGCTGAGTTCGAGGTGAGGGCAGAGACCTGTCCCATCTGTCAAGCTTCCTTCCCACCTATCTACTTCACCCTCCTCTCTGATCTATCACCTTTACCCCCCACTTCCATCCACCTCTTGCTCTCTTAGCTACCTTCTCCCCAGTCCCACACCCCTCCCATTTATCTCTCCACCCCTGAGGCTCCCAGACTCATTCCTGATGAAGGGCTCCGGCCCAAAACGTCGATTCTCCTGCTCCTTGGATGCTGCCTGACCTGCTGTGCTTTTCCAGCAACACACTCTAGTCAGTGATTGCAGAACCAATTTTTAAACAAAATTCGCTCTGGACTCCAACCCTTACATTTGCATAAGACCTCAGCTAGACTGAGAACCTAAACTGGGAAACCTTTACAGATTACCGGTGATTGTAGTAAAATGTTCAAGCCCAAACCTGATGGGACAAAATTGGTTGAGAAAGATTCACCTTGATTGGTTCAACATTTTCTAACTAGAAAGTAACTGCCTGAGTAAAGTCCGAATTAAATACTCGGAAGTTTGTCAGGAAGGTCTATGTACTATCGAAGGACTCAAGGTGACCTTGCACTTTACCAGGAAGCAAATCCACGATTCTGCAAGGCCTGCCCAGTGCCATTAGCCTTATTGGCAAAAGGAAACACAGAAATCAGGAGCAAATGAATCAGCAAACCAGTCCAGTTCACACAATGGGCAGCAACTGTCGTATCAATTGTGAAGTCTGACAGGTTGGTTCACCTATGTGGGGATTTTCAACAAACAGTAAACTGCTTCTCACAGCTGGATAAATAACCAATCCATCGCAGAGAGAACTTAAATGCCAAACTAGAGAGGGCGCTGTCTCTATGAAATTGGACATGGGCCATAGGGTATCTGCAATTGCAATTTGATGAGGATTCCCAAAAGTATGTTAGAATTAAAACCCATGAGAGTTTGTCCCAGTATACAAGACAGCTATCTGGGGTATCATCAGCCTGTGCCATTTTTCAATGGATAATGGAAAACATTTTACAAGGTCTACCCCAGGTTGCCATTTATCTGGATGACGTGTTAATGGCAGGGAAGACCAATAAAGAACTCTTTGAGAACTTGGACATAGTTTTTAGGCATTTCTCCAAGGTGGGGTATACCTTAGAAAGGATAGATGTGTGTACAAGCCACCCCAAGTGACCTACTTGGAGTACAGAGTTGACAAGACTGGGTTTCACCCATTGGAAGATAAAGTGAGGGCGATCAAAAGTGCCCCAGCTCCCACATCGGTATGGGAAATTCGGTCTTTCCTTGGGTTACTGAATTATATCAGAAAGCTCATACATAACCTGGCCTATCTCCTTGCACCCTTATCTCTGCTATCAAAAAAGGATCAACTTTCAAAATGATCACATAGCCACGGTGTAATCTTTCGGGAAGTGAAGGAGCAGCTATCATCATCTAAGATGTTGGCACAACATGATCCCAAGTGAGACCTGGTGCTAATATGCGATGCCTCCATTAGCTCATAGATGGCCCAATGGAACTGAACGGCCAATGCTATTCAGTCTTTGGCTGACGCAGAGCGCAAATACACTCAGCGAGAGAGAAGGAAGATTTGACAATCATTTTTGGCATGAGAAAGCTCCACCACAACCTTTATAAAAATTAATTTGTAATTGTAACAGACCACAAACCCCTTTTAAGGCTACTCAACAATGACAAATCCATGCCACCCATAGCTTCTGGTCGAATTCAGCAGTGGGCTCTCATTCGAAGGGCATACAATTACAAGTTAGACCACCATCCAGGGGGCCAAGTAGCAAGTTTGAATGCCTTGAGCCACCTACCACTGGCAGATACACCACCGATGGTGCCACCACTGGAGGAGTCCATTCGGGTTTAAACTTACCAGACAACCTTCTGTTCCTCTGACAATGTCAGACTGTGAACACAGAAAGATACGGTCATGGCAAAACTAAGCTGGTGGTGATGGAAGAAACAAAAGGGACAACATAACCAGAATTGAAAGTTCTCTGGAGTCAGCAAGACCAGATTAACATAAAGGACGGCATTTTATTAAGGGGAGCAAGAGTGATTGTCAGATACTGCCAGATACTGGCTGAACTTCACCAGGTCATCCAGGGTTTCCAGAATGAGCATGTCAGTCAAAAGTTATGCATGGTGGCCAGGTTTGAATGCAGACATGCTTCATTAATGGAGCAGTGCCCGGAGTGCCAACAAGGACAAACGTATTGCCAGTAGCTCCCCCACATTCATGGGAATGGCCGGGTAAACCGTGGACTCAGTTACTTGAAGACTATACCAGACCCTTTATAGGCTCAATGTATTTAGGCAATGTGGACATCCACTCAAAGTCATTGGACATGCATAGAGTTCATTCGTCAAATACAGGGATGACGATAGAAAAGCTGTGAGCATTTTTGCATTAGATGGATACGTGGAAGTGTTGGTCACAGACAACAGGCCACCATTTAGCAGCAGGGAGTTTGAATATTTCCTAAAGTTGAATGACATTCTGCAGATAAGGACAGTTTATAACCAACATCCAATGGTCTGGCAGAAAGAACAGTCCAAAAGTTGAAGGCCTGCTTAAAGAAACCGCCTACAGCTTCACTCAATACTAACTGTCCCAGTACCTATTTGATTATCAGACTAACCCTCTTGCAACGACAGGGGTAACTCTAGCAGTGTTGCTAATAGAGAGAAGACTCTGCACCAGATTAAATCTGATCTTTCCAGACCTTGGGGACATGGGGTTGCGTGGGATGCGGGAAAGTGGGGGGGCTGCGGCGGATAGTGGAGAAGAATGTGAAACTGCATCAGGAATGCCAGTGCCAGGCACAAGACCCCTCTAAGCCAAAGAGGCAGTTTACTTCAGAGAATGTTGTTTGGTGCTAAAACCATGGAAATGGCTCTGCATGGTTAAGAGGCATGGTTGACACGGGGTCAGGTCCCATGACATACAAAGTTCAGGGAGGTGTGGCAATCCTGAACAAGCACGTAGAACACATGAAAGCTGTAAATCCCCAAATAAGGCAGGAGCAAAACATACCCGCCCCCTGAGAACAGCCAGAAAGTCTATTGGAACCCGTACATTCTCCCCCTCTGTCTAGTATTGAAGAAACTTTGGAATCTGAGGTGGACATGGTGGATGTCACAGTCTTGATGCCTTTATCACCTGATGAAAAGGATGTTTTTTTCTGCAAGTCTCTGAGTAGATGAAGCCAGGCTAGGATCAATAAAAGTGCAAATAAAAGGCCCAATTAATAGCAGAAACTGCAAACATCTGAAGTCTCATTCTCTTATGTCAATAACAATTGTGGAATTTACAAAATATTTCAGAGCTGCCAATCATGCAATATTTTGCCTGGGCTCAACTGTTTCAACACTCTAATTGATAGCTGGGCTCTCACCCAAGCCTTCCTATGCATAAGGGTGTATAAGAAAGCTTAAGAGATGTGAATGAAGGGCTGGGATTGCATGAATTAGGCATGGGAGTGTGAGGAGTGAGGGCTACAGGTCCTTAGAATTATCATTACAGGGATAAATTCCCCATCACTAAGATGGGCCTTTTAAACAGAATACTTCAGCATCCTGCAGACATTAGAAATCATTCTGGAGTTGGTGGGTCCAACTGCAGCCCCTTCCTGCCATCACACACTTGACATTGGAAATTGTGTCCCATTGACTTCACAACTGAAGTGTTTGCTTGCCTACTTAAGAAGACTGGACGATTCAATTGACTTTGTGGGATGGGAGTCACATAAACTGCAGAGTAGGCAGCATTGGGTAGTTGTCTTTACTGAGGGATATTCGTAATGCTTTCACTCATTTTTTTTGTTGCTGATGTAAAATTTGCACATTCTAAGGTACTTTAAATCCTCAGATGAAAGCCAGTGAGAGACCCAACCACTGCAGCTGCAACCTGAGAAGCAGGCCACTTTAACACTTAACACTTTAACAACCAGTAGCTTGGCCAAAATGGAAATTGAGAGCGATTCATTGTATCTGACCTGATTCAGGTCAGGCAGTGTGGACGCCATCAGGTCAGAGGTCAGGCTGGTCATAACCGAGAGTTGATATGAGGCTTGTGAGAATCTTGAAGCTGCATGCGACAAGCATCTCTGGGTCACTTTGATTTTGTTCAAAGTATAAAAAACATAATAGCAAACTAAAGTCTGTTTTACACCTCTCCCAAATTTTATTTACTATCTTATTTACTGCAATTGAATAAAGATTTTAAGACGTTAAGTTGGCATTTGGTTTTCCATCACCACTTCCACACCATTACACAAATCAAAATTTACAAATCAAAATATTTTAACACATTGAAAATACTGTTGAATCTGTTGAAATGATTTAATTATTTTTATTTTCAGTACTTCTTACTTCTGACCCTTATCTTCATTCTGCAACTTTCTATTGGACTGGCTGTACTTTCACAGTATAGTCACGTATGTATGCATTTTATTATTACCATCTAAACACAAATGTAACAATTCAGTTATAGCAAGTTTATGAATATATTAAATTAAAATGAGGATGATTGATCTTGAACTCCAGTTTATTGTTGCAGTAAATGATAATTTGAATTTTTTTGCATAAATTCTATTGAGATAATCATTAATCAGCATTCTGATAATATTCTGTGCTATCATGATCTTTGCCGGCTCATGTAAACTAACAATATGCCTGTAACAAAATCCTTGAACTTGTCTACCTACTTGTTAAAACTAACACAACAATGTAAATATGAACATTGTGAAATAACTGAAAGCAGAGCATTACATGTGGTGAAAGTGATATACAGTCATTGCTACATATTTGCACTTAATATTGATGCTTAAAAATGTGTTGCTGGAAAAGCGCAGCAGGTCAGGCAGCATCAAAGGAGCAGGAGAATCGACGTTTCGGGCATAAGCCCTTCTTCAGGAATGAGGAGGCTGTGCCAAGTAGGCTAAGATAAAAGGTAGGGAGGAGGGACTTGGGGGAGGGACGTTGGGAATACGATAGGTGGAAGGAGGTTAAGGTGAGGGTGATAGGCCGGAGAGGGGGTGGAGGTGGGGGCGGAGAGGTCGTGAAGGAGATTGCAGGTCAAGAAGGCGGTGCTGAGTCTGAGGGTTGGGACTGAGAAAAGGTGGGAAAAGGAGAAATGAGAAAGCTGGAGAAATCTGCATTCATCCCTTGTGGTTGGAGGGTTCCTAGGCAGAAGATGAGGCGCTCTTCCTCCAGACGTCATGTTGTTATGGTCTGGCGATGGAGGAGGCCAAAGATCTGCATGTCCTTGGCGGAGTGGGAGGGGGAGTTAAAGTGTTCAGCCACGGGGCGGTTGGGTTGGTTGGTGTGGGTGTCCCAGAGGTGTTCTCTGAAACGTTCCGCAAGTAGGCGGCCTGTCTCCCCAGTGTATCGGGTGCAGCGGATGCAGTAAATGATGTGTGTGGAGGTGCAGGTAAATTTCTGATGGATATGGAAGGAACCCTTGGGGCCTTGAAGGGAAGTGAGGGGGGAGGTGTGAGCGCAAGTTTTGCATTTTTTGTGGTTGCAGGGGAAGCTGCCGGGTGTGGAGGTTGGGTTGGTGGGGGGTGTGGATCTGATGAGGGATTCGCTGAGGGAGTGGTCTTTCCAGAACGCTGATAGGGGAGGGGAGGGAAATATATCCTTGGTAGTGGGGTCTGATTGGAGGTGGTGGAAATGACGAAAGATGCTACGATGTATCTGGAGGTTGGTGGGGTGGTAGGTGAGGACCAGTGGGGTTCTGTCCTGGTGGCGATTGGAGGGGCGGGGCTCAAGGGAGGAGGAGCAGGAAGTGGAGGAGATGCGCTGGAGAGCGTCGTCAACCACGTCTGAGGTGAATTTGCGGTCTTTGAAGATGGAGGCCATCTGGGTTGTTCGGTAATGGAATTGGTCCTCCTGGGAACAGATAGGGCGAAGGCGAAGGAATTGGGAATATGGGATGGCGTTTTTACAGGGGGCAGGGTGGGAGGAGGTGTAATCTAGGTAGCTGTAGGAGTCAATCGGTTTATAGTAAACGTCCGTGTTGAGTCGGTTGTCCGAGATAGAAATGGAGAGGTCTAGGAAGGGGAGGGAGGAGTCTGAGATGATTCAGGTAAATTTGATGTTGGGGTGGAAGATGTTAGCAAAGTGGATGAGCTGTTCAACCTCCTCGTGGGAGCACGAGGTAGCGCCGATACAGTCATTGATGTAGCGGAGGAAAAGGTGGGGGGTGGTGCCAGTGTAGCTGCAGAAGATGGACTGTTCCTAGGAACCCTCCAACCACAAGAGATGAATGCAGATTTCTCCAGCTTTCTCATTTCCCCTCCCCCCACCTTTTCTCAGTCCCAACCCTTAGACTCAGCACCGCCTTCTTGACCTGCAATCTTCTTCCTGACCTCTCCGCCCCCACCCCCTCTCCGGCCTATCACCCTCACCTTAACCTCCTTCCACCTATCGCATTTCCAACGCCCCTCCCCCAAGTCCCTCCTCCCTACCTTTTATCTTCACCTGCTTTGCACATCCTCCTCATTCTTGAAGAAGGGCTGATGCCCGAAACGTCGATTCTCCTGCTCCTTTGATGCTGCCTGACCTGCTGCACTTTTCCAGCAACACATTTTTAAGCTCTGATCTCCAGCATCTGCAGTCCTCACTTTCTCCTAATCAGGTGTACCCTAGAACTCTGTGGGTAAATAGGGAAATGATTGCTGGGACCCTCACTGAGATATTTGTATCATTGATAGTCACAGGTGAGGTCCTCACTTTCTCCTACTTAATATTGATGCTATATATTGAAGTATTAATTCATTTTATCATGATATGATTTTAAATATTGCTCTGTTTTGTAATAAGAAAATGTATTTGATCTATGAATATATGATATATAGTGTATATTATTGCCCATTTCAATCCTCTGTTTTGTCAAATTACTTTCATAAATATTCTGAATTGCCAAATTCCAGACATACAGCATTGACAAAGATTGTTCAGCAAAGTCACAGGTGACAGATTAAGGTCTGAATGACAACCAGGAGCTTTTACAGTGGAAAGCAGAAATAAGAACAATGTCAGTCAACTAAAATAACATAAAGTGGCTGAAGTGTCTCAGAACCACTGTGAACATTTTTTTTAGATTAGATTCCCTACAGTGTGGAAACAGGCCCTTTAGCCCAACAAGTCCACACCGACCCTCCAAAGAGTAAGCCACCCAGACCAATTCCATTACATTTACCCCTGACTAATGTACCTAACACAATGGGCAATTTAGCATAGCCAATTGACCTGACCTGCACATTTTTGGATTGTGGGAGGAAACAAGAGCAAATCCACACAAACATGGGGAGAATGTGCAAGCTCCACACAGACAAACAGTCTCCCAAGGTGGGAATTGAACCCAGGTCCCTGGTGCTCCGTGGTAGTAGTGCTAACCATTGAGCCACCATGGCACCGTAAACTTGAAAAACAAGATAAACCTTACCCTGTTTGTAAAGTAATCAGTTGGTGCAGTTGAATAGTACTTTCTCACTCAATTTTTCCATATTTAATTGTATAGTTACACTGCCTCTTAATATGTATGTGCCACATCAGACATGTTCATGAGTCACTGAGGCACTAAGTGCACTTCCGTGTGGGTGTAGTGTTTTCCAGCCCATGTGGGAAAAGCTCTCAATGGTATTACAGGAGACTATTATATTAACTTCAGTGAATTAATCCTCAAGAGTTTAATTGGAGTTAAAAGATTAGTTTCCTTTATGTTTCTGTGTCATTATATCATACACGTAGGAAATTAATTGCCAGTTTCTAATGTCTTTTGAAAATCTGCTTGAGTCAGTGTTTTGTATCAGAAAGTAACTAATGTTCAGCAAATTAATATAGTTTGAACATGCAGAATCATGACACCAGTAGCTGACTGTTTCGTTTTATCAATTTTACGTTATTGATTTGACTTTTAATCATGAAGCTTTTCAGTTTCTGAGTCTTTTTGCGTGTATTTACAAAAGGATTATTTTGTAGCTCTATTGTCTTGCTGGCTTTTAAATGAACATTCAATCCAATTATATTTAATTTTAACAGATTGTAACTGTACTGGATAAGCAAACCATTGAGGTTATTAAACATTATGGCAATGACAGCTTTTCCAAAGAATTAAAATGGAATTTTATGGATGTCATTCAGAAAGAGGTAAGTTCACAAAAAGAATAAACAACAACAACTTAACATGTTATAGTTGGCAGGATCACTTCTTTTGTCGTGGCTATCATCATTCTTGATTGCTTTGAAGAATCACGTATGTTAATGTTAAAAAACAAAGTAATCAAGACCTTTGTGATGCTGTGGTCACAAGGTCCCACCTACCATGGAGGTTTGTCATAACAAGTTTATTTTTTTTAAAAAAGCAGTCTGACAAAAGTCTGGGCCACAATAGCTGTACATTTGTGTAGCAACTCATTCTCATAGAATATTACAATGCAAAGAACATCCATAGCATATTGTACATCCAACAATGTGATTAACTCTGCATCTTATTTCTATGCCACCATTCCAATCTGCAGGTTTCAAGCGCAGAAGAAAATGCTGTTTCAATTCTCATGTAGTATTCAGTTTTACTTACCAGTCCTAGGCTTCTGTCTACTCACCTCCAAATCATTTTTGTTTCAAAAATATACTTTGTTCATAAAAAGATTCTTTGTATGTATACATTGACACAAAAGCAGTTCAGTTCTGCACAAATGCATATCAAGCAAGCAATAAATGTTGAACTTTGACTCTATCCCAAAGAAACCAAAGACCTCTCTTACACAATACCAATATTTACCCATACCCGAGGCACAAGGAAGGTCTGATAACCAAACAGACCCCCCCCTCCCCCCCCCCCCATTTACCTTTAACTGAAACACCTTTCCCCAACTGCATCTAAGTGGCAGCTGCCCCAACCTTTAGTGTATCCCTCAGCACATAGAATGTGCCAGGAGAAAGTGTACAGATGCTGGAGATCAGAGTCAGAAAGTGTGGCACTGGAAAAGCACGCAGGTCAGGCAGCATCCAAGGAGCAGGAGAGTTGATGTTTCGTGTATAAGTCCTTCATCAGGAATGTGGGGTATAGAGGGGGATGTTGGGGTGGGGGATTGATAATGCAAGGGCTTTGAGAGATAAACAGGGTGGGGCTGAGGGGAAGGCAGCTTAGAAGGCGACAGGTAGATGAAGGTGGGGGTTAATGGTAATAGGTCGAAGAGGAGTGTGGAGCAGATTGGTGGGAAGGAAGATGGACAGGTAGATCAATTCAAGAGGGCGGTGCTGAGTTGGAGGGTTGAATCTGGGATAAGGTGAGGGGAGGGGAGATGCAGAGTCCACCAAGGGCATGCAAGTCCTGGACCTCTTTCACCACAAAATCCTAGCCACCTGATGCCTGCAGGAAGAACATCTCACCTTCTGCATTTGGCCCCTCCAACCACATGGCATCAATGTCAATTTCCCCAGTTTCCTCATCTCCCCTCCCCTCACATTATCTCAGATCCAACCCTCCAACCGCCCTCTTGAACTTTCCTACCTGTCGTTCTTCCTTCCCACCTATTCACTCCATCCTCCACTCCAACCTATCACTATCACCCCCTACCTTCACCTACCTATCACCTTCCAAGCTACCTTTCTCCCAGCCCCAATCCTCTTCTATTTATCTCCCAGCCCTCTTGGGCCCCCCACCTCCACATTCCTGATACAGGACCTATGCCCAAAATGTCAACTCTCCTGCTCCTCAGATACTGCCTGACTGGCTGTGCTTTTCCAGCGCCACACTTTATGACATAAAATGTGCCAGTCTGCAACACTTGGTCAGGGTCAACTCCTTGTTCTGGAAGACCAACAAGACTCTGACATACCAAAGAGTGCCTTTCACTGAATTGATGGTCCTCCAGGTGCAGTTGATGTTTGTCACGGTGTGCATCCTGCAGAACAGACCATAAAGCACAGACTCCAGTATCATGGAGCTGCTCATGAAGAACCTCAACAAAAACAACTGCATCTCCTTCCAGTTCCCTTTGCGAAGGTACATTTTGGACGGAGATGGGTGACAGTCTCAACCGCTCCCCCCCCCCCCACCCCCCACCCCCCACACACCCCCACCCCCAAACCTGCAGCTGCTCTGAGGGCAGCATGTAGTGACGCAGGCTGACCGGGCGAATATGAAAGATCTCCCAAGTAGTGCCCTTGTCACCACCAAACAAGCGATGCCTTGGTGCTTGTTGGAAAGTTCTGATAATGATGCACTCTGCCAAATGACTTTCACTGTCTGCTCTGGGAACCACGCAACATGCTCCTTTTCCCACAGAGTCTCGACGCTATATGCTGATCACTTCCTGATGAACTTGTGATTAAAGGTGTGTTTCTTTGCAAATTTCTCTATGAATCGCCTCCAAATCCCACAGGCTCAAGCTCTGTATGGCTGCCTTCAGGATATCTTTCTGTTCTCTGTTCCTTTACATCGTGAGTGATATGCCTTTAGATTCTCTGCTTCCTCCCTGAAGATATTTTCATAGTATTCTGGTGGTTTCTAATCTCAATTGCTATGTCTTCACTAGGGGAGAAACCTTTTTAATCCAACCATCTTTGGATCCTAATTTGTATATTTAAACACTATTGCAGGTGAGCAGGATCTTTGCCCATTTAAAGGCTCAGTTGGGAGGTCATGTTGCAGCTGTACAAGACATTGGTTTGGCCACTTTTGGAATATTGCAGGCAATTCTGGTTTCCTTTCTTTTGGAAGGATGTTGTGAAACTTGAAAAAGTTCAGAAAAGATTTACAAGGATGTTGCCAGGGTTGGAGGATTTGAGCTATAGGGTGAGGCTGAATAGGCTGGGGCTGTTTTCCTTGGAGCAATGGAGGTTGAGGGGTGACCTTGTAGAGGTTTAGAAAATCATGAGGGGCATGGATATGATAAATAGACAAAGTCTTTTCCCTGGGGTCAGTGTGTCCAGAACTAGAGGGCATAGGTTTAGGGCCAGAGGGGAAAGATATAAAAGAGACCTGAGGGCAACCTTTTCTTGCAGAGGGTGTTATGTGTATGGAATGAGCTGCCAGAGGAAGTGGTGGAGGCTGGTATGGTTGCAACATTTAAAAGGCATATGGGTGGGTATATGAATAGGAAGTGTTTGGAGGGATATGGGCTGGCTGCTGGCAGGTGGGACTAGATTGGGTTGGGATATCTGGTCGGCATGGACAGGTTGGACCGAAGGGTCTGTTTCTATGCTGTACTTTTCTTTGACTCTATGACCTGAAAATTAGTAAGATAGAGGTGTGATGATTTCAAGGGGACAGCAACAATTTTGGATTTCTTTGTGTCCGAAAGATTTAGACTCGATTTACCTGTTATGCCTCATGTGGTCATACTCTGGAAATCAAGTCCTGCTATTCCTGGAATCATCACAACATATCTCTCTGCTCTTCAAAACTCTAACCCCCACTTTTCAAATGTTATTTGTTTTTGTATCCTAGTTTCAATGTTGTGGATATTACAATTCTACAGATTGGGAACAGAATGATCTGATTTTATCGACATCTCTACCTTGCTCATGTAGCAATTTTACTGTAGATGATTCTACTTTTCTTTGTACAGTTAATGAGAGTAGCTACATATACCCACAGGTAAGGTATTAACATAATTTCCATTTCTCCATAAATATAAATCAAAAATTGAAAAGAAGTGTTTACATATCTTCAGCATTAATTTCAGCTTACAATATCTTATATATTGACAATAATAATAGGTCTTCACTCCACACTTTCTTCTTTCCCCTTTAAGAAAATCCTTTATCACATTGTGTTGAATGGACTGCTATTACTTCATTCTTGATATAAGCATCAGAGAATCACTACAGTGTGGAAATAGGACATTAGGCCTAACAAGTACACACCAAACCTCAGGAAAGTATCCACCTAGACCCATTCCCTACTACTTTACATTACCCCTGACTAACACACCTACACATCCCTGAACACTATGGGGAACTTAGCATGGCCAATTCACTTAACCTGCACATCTTTGGACTATGGGTGGAAACCAGAGCACCCAGAGAAAACACATGCAGAGATGGGGAGAATGTGCAAATTCCACACAGACTGTTGCCCGAATCTGGAATCAAACCTGGATCCCTGGTGTTGTGAGGTAACAGTACTAACCACTGACCCACTGTGTCACCCTCAGTGCCTCTTCTCTTCTCAGTGCTTTCTTGAAGAATTCTGCTGGGATCTTACCCTACAAAATTAAATAAGCCCCCAGCCCAGGAGAAAGGGATCAGATTCATGGTGTGATCAAAGTGGTGGACTTGCAGCTTACTCTAATCCTGTTTTGCTGGGAAAGGTACACACTGCCCTGCTTGTTGTCCTCCAAAGCTTAATGGATGCATCCACAAAGACAATAAGTATTGCATACAGCCAGTTCCGATATAAGGTGATACAAACTCGCATTTTAAGAAAATCGTACAATAGCCACACCATTTAAGCTAATGGGGCCAGAGTCGCATCATAGCCAATACCGGTAAGGAAAGTTCACATTCTGCAAATAACGGTCTAAAGTCTTCAATCGCGTTAAGGCCAATTTACTTTGAAGAAACACGCATTATAGCAGAACCGACTGTTCCTGATTTACCACACAAGCAAATAAATATGTTTTTTAACAAGTGTAAAGGGTTCTCCAGCAGCAGCTGGTGACATCCTTTCTTGCTGAGGCCGCTCCTACCATTGGTTAAATTCTGGCAAGATGAAGTCCTTAAGTGTGAGCAGACCTCCAAGCCTATGTTTGAAGAATACAACAAGACCAAAATGCTTTGGTGGAGTCTGCTTGTTGCTTTCCATAGAGTTTACATCTCCACTCTAAATGATTTCCCAGTGCTGGACTGGCTCTTCTTTATGTACACATTTAAGTATACTTTTTAGTAAACTAGATTTGACCAAAATACATCAGGTTAAAAGAAGACAGTTCTTTTGGGATAATGTGTAATATATGAAAAGAACACAGGTCTTAGTAGTCTTTTTATGAAGCCAAATTTGTTTAGTTACAAAAATGATTGAAATATTTTATAAAATAAATTTTATTTTTACAGAAGTCTAATTAACTAATCAATATCCAAAACCTTTTTAATACATAACCTTCAACTATTCAGTATTTAGCATCCATGAATAGGACTTTTAGCTGGTAGCATTTGAAGTAATGCTACTTGCATCATGTGATGGGGGCAGGAGGAGCACCAGGGGCAGGGGCAGGTAGGTAGGCAACTGGCAAACATCCCATTGGATCTTACGGATCCCTTCCTGTTAAGCCCACTGGCAGAAAAATGGAAAATCCAATTCTTAATTTTTAAAAGAAAATCTGTATCTCATGGACTAGAACTAGCAAAAATAACCTCCTCTTAAAAACACTGCTGTTGGAAATTAAGTTACCATTAAATTACCTTGAGAATGTTATACCATGGCAATGCTCTGTATAATGCAGCTCATACAGTTTTGATGTTGCTTTTGCATTAATATTTCATTTTTCATTCAAACTATTTGAAGTTTAATTCTTCATTCAGATTTAATTTATGATGTGATGTCATCCTTCCTTTATCACTCGATGTGAACATGACAAGAGGTGCAGAGGGGATGTTCCAAATTATGACAAAATTTGAAATGTAAATAAAGCTTTGGCAACAAAACTTCGTCTTGGATCCATTGTTATTTAGCTCCGATCTTCTGAATTCTCATGTCAGCACTACCATTTTTTGTAACAACTAGAAGTCAAATTTCAGATGTTGAGTTGGCTTAAAATTAAATCAAAATTAACTGGTCAACAAGTGGAGTCAGGCCAGCCTTGTTTAAGAAATATTTTCTCGGGTTTTAGTTTAGAGGAAGAAATGGATGGTGGCTAAGCAGGGGCATAAAATTTCTGATGTTCCTTATTATAGGGAGGTTCTTAACCCATGTTTGTTCCCAAATCTTGGGAGCCAACTTGTGAAACTGGAAGAAAGTCAATCAAAAAATGACAAATATGTAACATTTTGGTTCGTGTATATTAGATGATGATTGTCAAACTTATTTTCCTAATTGCTGTTTTACAGTTATTTGAATGTTATAAATGTCTATACAGTACAACCTCGATTATCCAAACAATGATTATGCATATTTCGGATTATCCAAACAAGATCTCAATGTCCTGATGCTTGGGTAAACTGTGTTATCCAAACATTTGATTATCCAACTATTCGATTATCTGCACAAAATACTCCCCACCTCTGTCGTTCAGATAATTGAGGTTGCCTGTAAAATCCTTTCAGTATATAGCATGAACGTTTACACAACTTGCCTTATAGGGCTGCAGAACACAAATAAAACAATGGCTCAATAGCAACATTTCAACAGTTCTTGTAGCTGCTGCTGTTCTCCTCCTAATACAGGTAAATTAAATAAGTTTGCATCCAAACATTTGGACCTGTAGATAAGTTAATACTAGTAAAACTTAAAAATGATCATATTGGTCAGTGAAAGGATTACTCATGGCATGGGCTAAAAAGACCAAATCTTCTTTTGGCCATGCAATTCCCAATTGCTCTTACTTTTGGTAATAGTTTAAATGTTAAATATCTAAACACTCACTTCAAGTCAATAACTCAAAATAATTGTGAATAACCTTTTTTGGGTCTGCTCTGACAAGCTCAGTACAAGTATTGAAGGAGTGTCTGTGCTTGTGGTGCTGCAATAGATATTTTGATCTCACTTTGAAGTGGAATATTTTAAGATCAAAATTATCACTGCATTACGAGCCGATAAATTGGATCAGAGCCATATTAACATGTTCTTAGAAACTAATATTGCCTCACATTTCAATGTCATGTCTGTGCCTAGTTAGATAAGGTTGTAATAGAGACTTCAATTCACTGTAACATTATGAAAGGGAATAATTAGATATAGTTCCTATTCCTGATTGCCATTGGCAGCCATACTCAGCAGACACATGTCTAGATGTGGCATGAAACCAGTCTCAGCTGTAATTGGCCCTATTGTTTGCTGAGGTTTTGATGTTACAATAGGACAATAGGAAGATGCAATGAAGAAGTGAACGTGCATTTGACAATTAATTAAATGTTATGGAGCATTATGCTGTATTTAATTTGATTCTAGTGGATTCTTAGTTGAAGAGAAAATGGTCTGTTCACTCAGTAGCGCCAGGGACCAGGGTTTGATTCCAGCCTTAGGCAACTGTCTGTATGGAGTTTGTACATTTCCCTGTGTCTGCATGGGTTTCCTCTTGGTTTTTCCTTCGACAGTCCAAAGATGTGTAGATTGGATAGATTGGCCACGAGAAATTCAATGTCACAGGGATAGGTTAGGGGATGGGATGCTTCACAGAGGGCTGGTGTGGACTAGATGAGCTGAATGGCCTACTTCAACACTGTATGGATTCTATGATTCTAGTAATTTGTGAACAAAGATTTGGAGACTGAGAAAAATAGCTTATTTATAAGTTTTGGGAATGTGGTAGATGCCAAAGATCTATTTCTTTCACTATTTATTGAGAACGGTCTATTTATTTAATCCTGGATAAGATGAATGTAAGAGAGATAGATCAATTCACTGTTGTAGTTGGTATTCATTGTTGGCATAAGCCTTGTTGGATTGCTTTTGTATTGTATTTCTTTGTTGCCTTAAACACAGACATCAGTTGGTAACAATTACAGAATCAGATCTTTGAATTTAACAGACTTGTTACATTTTCCAACAAGGGCGTTTAGTACAATTCTCTATAAACACATGATTCTTTATTCATTCATTCACAATGTGTGCTTCATAATTTCAGCTGACCATACAGCAAAGTCATTTTTCCAAAACACTAATATCAATTCTAACTATTGCATTTCAACTTTTCACTCATTCTAAGGCTAAATTCCAATACAAGTAAACACATGGTATGAACTTCAGAGAATATGCAGCTAAGAACAAACACTTATTTGTGTCTTGATCTCTCCCAGTCACTCGGTTATCATGGTTATACTGTCCTCTTAAGTTCTTCAGTCACTCTATTACTATTGATTATGACCAAACCAACATGTATCAGAATATTAAGTCATGGTTGAATGACCTTCCTTCAATCAGACCTGCTTCAAAAAACATCTCTGTTCAGCAGAACAGAACGATATAACTCATTGTTTGCTGATCCCAAAAAATAATGAAGTACATGGGTATATCGACTCACCTTCCCACAAAGTTTTACCAGTGTCATTTTTTGTTTTAAAAATTGGCAGTCATGAACAGAATGCTAAGTTCCTCATATAGCTTTAATAGCATATATTTGCTGTGGGCTGGATTTAATGTAGTGCTGGGCTCCCCAGACTCTTTCTAAAATGTTGAGGGAGAGTTCACTCATTCTGCAAGCATTTATCATTTGGAGGGGTGCTACCTGATGTAAGATAGAACTTCCACCTCCATCCAGGTCCTCAGTCGAGTATCTCTCAGATCCTCGCAATGTAGTCAGAAGCTATCGTCACTGTTGTTGCCAAATTCTGTCCCAAAAACCAAGGATGCCAAGGCAGAATGAAAGGTAATTGGGGTGTAGGGTGTTGCCAAGATAGAAGATTTTTGTGAGGGAGGCAAGGAGATTGGCGCCAATGTTTGGTTAGACTGGCAGGGTGGCAATCTAATGGGGAGAGCTCAATGGGGCAAGGCATTTCTGCTGTATCTGACCAGCCTATGATGTGATATCTGCCATGTTGGTTGCTTGGTGTAAGCCTCCCTATTGCTGTTTATATCTCAGTGGCAGTGGGAGGTGGCCACATGTAGACCTCAATTAGCCCACAGTCAACCAAACTGCCCAATGCTTCCATAACCAATGGTAGAACAACAGCAGGACAGGCGAGTAAGCATCAATCATGACATTCATGTTGTTTTACTGGCCCACTGCACACCAACCTGCTCCCAGGATCTATAAAAATCCACACCCATGTTTCTATAGCTACTGTAATAATTAACTGTAGCCATTGAAAGGAACAATTTATCTTGAAATTCCAACTCCAGAAAATCTTTCAATGCCATTAGGTCACCCAGTGTACAATGACCACAACAATTCTGTTCTACATAATTGATGAACAAAAATATAATTTTATCTTGGAAAATTATGTTAAGTGAGAATTGATCTCATTTAATTTGAGTTAAAATGGGTTAGAATGTACAATAGAAACAAAAATCTATGATCCATCTGTGTTTGATTACTTGTTAAATACTTTAAATGCTTTATGAAAGATTCTCAGGTCAATTTACATTAAAGCATAAGCATGCACATTATAAATATATATTCTGGCACTGCACTTGTTTTATCTAATGTGTTCCTCTCTTAGCCTCTAATGCCTATGGAGAGATAAATTAGCTGGTGTGCGACTGTGCTGGGGTAATTTCTGATCGTCAGCGCTTTCCTCCCATGACTTTCTCTCCACTAGTGCTTTTCAGAGGAATTGCTGAAAATAAAATTTCCAGCCCATCAATAACGAAGGAGATCACCATCCATCCCAATGGAATGTTGTCATGTTTCAGGCAGTCCTTGCATCTAAGGATGATTTTCTTTCATCCTGGTGCTAAGAGCCCTGAGGTGACAAAATATTCAAATGCAGGATCCGCATACTCTGCCACAGGTAGGGCAAGTGATATTTGTTGAAGTGAGCGGTTGGGATTCTCAACTTTTCACACACTCCTTCTGCTGTTTACACTTGGCTTCCATCAGGACCTGTCAAACACACCCAAGATGGTTGGCACCTTTATGGATGCTTCTTTTCCAATTTGGACTTCCATGAGTCAATAGGGATATTACATCTTTTGAAGGAGGATATCCTTGAAATGTTTTTTCTGTCCTTCAGATAACCACTTGCAAAGTCATAATACAGAGCTAGTTCTGGAATTGTGTCAGGCACGTGGACAATGGCTAACACAGGGATGAAAACAAAAAGTGCTGGAAGTCACAGTTGGTCAGGCAGCATCCATGGAGGAAAAGTAAGCTAATATTTCAAGTCTAGATGACTCTTTACAGAGGTATCATTAGTGATAATTCTCAAAGAATCTGAGATCTCTGCTATATGTTGTCCATGTTTATGACACATTCAAGAAGACAGGTAACACAGGTAGACCATGAACTTGGTGTCAGGTTTGAAGTCTTTGTATTAAACATTCTTCTTAGCAGACAGCCAAAGATTGTACTGACACACTGGCAGCATTGTTGAGTCTCATTGTCAATATCTGCCCTTGCTAAGAGAAGGCTCTCATGGTATGGGAGTAGATTTAAATTGTCCAATGGCTCTATGGGGATCTTGATAGTTTCGGGGTGGAGAGGACAGTGTTGTGCTGTGAGAGCAAGCTGTTAGAGGACCCTGTTGTTCCATCTGTTTAGCCTAAAGGCCAGTCTCTCATATGCTTCAGTTCCTATTTAACATAGAGGATTTAAGGCAAGTACTAATCCAGTCAGTGCACAAATTAGCATATAACAAGGGGAACTTCAAACTGGCTGGAGCCAAGAACTGACTGTTACTGATAATAGCTGATAAAATTGATGCATTTGAATGTTTTCACCTGTTAGCTACTTTAACTCGTGTTGTCTTTATTTCAAACGGATGAACACTTCTGCTAAACCGGTTGACATCTCTGGTAATCATTTGCTATTTCAATTAGTTAAACCTAGTATATGATTCACAATTGTTTAACTGTTTCTCTCCTCCTAGGTATTGCAGTTCATCATGGCTGTGCATCTGTTCAAATTGATAAAGAAAAAAGAGAATTATTGAAAAGAGAAACAACTTATCTGAAAAATATCATTTGTTTCATCTGTTAACATGAAACAAATGCATCTTCCAATCAGAAATCAATTCTAATGTCTTGTTTAGCTTGAAGAATCATGAAATGCAACAATTTGTTTTAGAAATAAAGCATTGTTTTATTGGATGCTTTGGATTTAATGTGCCTCTTCTAAGGATATTGACCCCTAATTAATCCTTTGATATAATTGAATAGAAGGCTAAATAGTTAACGGCAATGGCAACAATTTTCAGAATTCTTCCAAATTCTATTGTAGAACCTAATGAAATGATGTACATGAAGTTTGCAGAAGTATTTTGTCAAATCATCTTTTAAATCTTAAGATATTTTGCACAGTTCCATATGAATTAGTTTTTCACATTGAAGTTCTCTGAACAATTTGCACTCTGAAAAGACAAAGGGGTTAGGTGACCTTGTACATTAACAGTCTGGACAAAGGAATTCAGGGCATTGTAGCTAAGTTTGCAGATGATACAGAGACAGATGGAGGGACAGATAGTGGTGAAAAGGTGAGGAGGCTGCAAAAGGATTTGGACAAGCTGGGAGAGTGGACAAAGAAGTGACAGTTGGAATACCATGTGGGAAAGTGTGAAATTATACCCTTTGGTAGGAAGAATGGGTGTGTACACTATTTTGTAAATGGGAGAAGGGATTCAGAAATCTGAAGCACAAAGGGACTTAGAAGTTCTAGTTCAGGATTTACTTAAGGTTAACATTCAGGTTAATTTGGCAGTTAGGATTTATTTTGAGAGAGCTAGAATACAAGAACAAGGATGTCCTGTTGAGGCTATAATAGGCTCTGGTCAGACCACATTTCAAATATTGTGAGCAATTTTGGGTCTATACCTATGACGATACTATGGTTTCACGTGGTATATTTTGTACTGTTTGTTTTTTAAGAAGAAAGATTGAGACCATGGTGCCAGGCAGTCTGCTCCAAAGCCAATAAATGAAACAGCTTGTGAGGCCTTTTTTTTAAGTTAGAACAATAGAAACAACCTGAATGGGTGGGGTCATGCTCCCACAGGACCAGAATTTTTTTGTTTTAGCTTTATGTAATTTCTGGGAATTTGAAGCTGGATGCAGAAATTCTTATTCCTCTCTCTGTTATAGCTAAAAGCTGGGGTTCTCTATTTGATGCTAGAATTCAATGTGAGACAATCTACTTTACTGAGTTTGCCTTTGCCAATTGTGTTTATGTGATCGTACTTTATTGGAACAGTAAATTAGTAATAGTTAATATATCTATTATTTTATTAAGCATTTTGTTAGAGTTACAGTTAAGTTCATTCCTTTCTTTTATTTTTATTTTATCGGTGTTTTAACTACAGTTTAAAATAAAGTGTGTTTTGCTTCATCGAAAGTTTGACAAATCAAATTGCATCTGGAAAGCAATGCCTTACACTTACCTTTACAATAAGAAAAAGTTAAGGTCTCGACTATCATCTTAACATAATTTTAAGGGGATTTGTTCTGGTCTATAACAAACTGGGGGCGCTTGTCGAGATCAATACAGAATTGCAATGTTAGGTGTCAGTGAGCTCCAAGATGCAGTGTTGCATTGCTGAACTGTACTAAATGCCAGTTCAAAATGTGACTTAATGATGTGATAATGTTGCTCCTTTGCTGATGCCAATCTCCATGGATAAAGGTTAAATGAAGTTGCTGCCCAAAGAGTGTGCTCTGAGATGGTGCGGAATGCTGGCCAAGGTTGATGTCTGACAATTTGCAGCCACTGGTTGCCTGCTCAGACTTCCATGTCAGGAATTATTGTTGTCCCGTTTCTCTTGAATGCAATGGGAAAGTAACAGCATGAATACAAATGAGTTGAGACTAGGTAATAATGAGATATTAATGCATGCAAATGGGTCTCTCATTGCTTACTGACTAGACTCTTGTCTCGGTTTTAAACCTTGGCTGAAAAATCAGACTTTGTGTTCTCAACGTCAGGAACTTCATTTCTCTTATCTTGTAATATCCTACTAACTGACACGCCACTGTTTCCTTCAAGGGCTGGGAGGATTCTGCCCTCAGTTTCTGAAATTCTTGTTGTGAAAAGTATAATTATTTGCTTAATTTTTTCAAAAGGATTAAGCTGTAATAGCATTAATATGCATTTAGAAGAATTTACATTCAATAGACAAATACTTCCAATCTTTTAGAACAGCTGAAACATTTCAACATCTGAACATTGAAAAATTGCGCAGTTATGACAGATAGTTTTATATGGAAATGTCTCTGTTGGCCGATGGTATATAATATGTAAAGTGATCTCTAAACTTCTGAAAAATTTTATAAACTGTAATATTGAAATTGTGCAAGTTAATTTGCAATTCAACAATCAAAATCAGCAATGTATAGTACACACCATCTTTGAATATCTCGATTCATTAGCTGATGTACTTTGTCATGCAATGTTGATAATATTTTGTGATGAAACATGTGTACAGGCCAATTTATCATTAATCAACAATACGTGCCTTCCATTTTTTGAAATGTCAAATTACTTTTAATTTCCTGGAAAAGTGTCCTCTTGCTATGCAACATAATATATTAGTGTCTTGTAAATATTAAAAGGAAAACGGCATCCATTTATAAATGAGATCACACTAATTTTATAGCTTGCATGCTAATACACCAGTTCCTGTGAAGCATTTCAGATGCTCTGACATAATAGAAATGATTTTAGGAAGTTCTATGAGCAATAAACATTTTTCTGTGCTTTTCATCCTTAACTTCTCTTCATTCAAAAGATAAAGATAGCATGCCACAACTGCTGTTTGTTTTTAGTGAGTATTCTCAACAGAAGATAACAGAGAACTGAGCTAATTTTAAATCAGAATTTTAGTGTTTCTTATAGTCACAAGAAACCTTGACATTCAATGGTGTTACCATCACTGAATCCCCCAACTATCAACATATTGGGACTTATCATTAATATCCATAAGACCATAAGACATAGGAATGGAAGTAAGGCCATTCGGCCCATTGATTCCACTCTGCCATTTAATTATGGCTGATGGGCATTTCAATTCCACTTACCTGCACTCTCCCCGTAGCCCTTAATTCCTTTCGAGATCAAGACTTTACCAACCTCTGCCTTGAAGACATTTAATGACCGAGCCTCCACTGCGCTCCATAGCAATGAATTCCATAGGCCCACCACTCTCTGGCTGAAGAACTGTCTCCTCATTTCCATTCTAAATTGACCCCCTCTAATTCTATGGCTATCTTAGAACAGGTCCTAGTCTCCCCGCCTAACGGAAACAACTTCCCAGCATCCACCCTTTCTAAGCCATGGATTATCTTGTAAATTTCTATTAATCTCCCCTCAATTTTCTAAACTCTTAATGAATACAATCCCAGGATCCTCAGCCATTCATCGTATGTTAGGCCTACCATTCCAGATATCATCCATGTGAATTTCTGCTGGACATGCTCCAGTGCCAGTATGTACTTCCTGAGGTGTGGGGCCCAAACTTGGACACAGTATTCTAAATTGGGCCTAACTAGAGCTTTATAAAGTCTCAGAAGCACATCACTGCTTTAATATTCTAACCCTCTAGAGATAAGTGACAACATTATATTTGCATTCTTAATCACGGACTCAACCTGCAAGTTAACCTTTAGAGGATCCTGGACGAGCACTCCCAGCTCCCTTTGTACTTTGGCTTCATGAATTTTCTCACCATTTAGAAAGTAGTCCATGCCTGTATTATTTTTTTCCAAAGTGCAAGACCTTGCACTTGCTCACATTGAATTTCATCATCCATTTCCGGGACCACTCTCCTAAACTGTCTAAATCATTCTGCAGCCTCCCCACCTCCTCAGTACTACCTACCTGTCCACCAACTTTGTACCATCAGCGAATTTTGTCAGAATGCCCCCAGTCCCTTCATCCAGATCATTAATATATAAAGTGAACTGCTGCGGCCCCAACACTGAACCCTGTGGGACACCACTTGTCACCAGCTGCCATTCTGAAAAAGAACCTTTTAACCCAACTCTCTGCCTTCTGTCAGACAGCCAATCCTCAATCCATGCCAGTAGCTCACCTCGAACACCACGGGCCCCACCTTACTCAGCAGGCTCCCATGATGTACCTTATCAAAGGCCATTTGGAAGTCTAGATAGATGATATCACTGGGTTTCCCTGGTCTAACCTACTTGTTAACTCTTCAAAGAATTCTAACAGGTTTGTCAGGCATGATCTCCCCTTACTAAATCCATGCTGACTTGTTCTAATCTGACCCTGCACTTCCAAGAATTTAGACATCTCATCCCTAACGATAGATTCTTGAATTTTACCAACAACCAAGGTTCAGCTAATTGGCCTACAATTTTCCATCTTTTATCTTGATCCTTTCTTGAACAAGGGGATTACAATAGTGATATTCCAATCATCGAGGACTTTCCCTGACTCCAGTGACTTTTGAAAGATCATACCCAACGTCTCCACTATTTCCTCAGCCACCTCCTTCAGAACTCTAGGAGGTAGCCCATTGGGGCCAGGAGATTTATCAATTTTTAGACCTTTTAGCTTTTCTAGCACTTTCTCTTTTGTAATGGCTGCCATACTCAACTTTGTCCCCTGACTCTCCTTAATTGTTGGGATATTACTCATGCCTTCCACTGTGAAGACTGATGCAAAGTACTTATCAAGTTCTTCAGCTATTTCCTTATCTCCCAGTACTAGCTTTCCTGCATTAATTTGGAGCAGCCCAATGTCTACTTTTGCTTCTTGTTTGTTTCTTATGTATTGAAATAAACTTTTGATATCATTTCTAATATTACTGGTTAGCCTACCGTCATATTTGATCCTCTCTTTCCTTATTTCTCTCTTTGTTATCCTCTGTTTTGTAGTCTTCCCAATCTTCTGTTTTCCCAGTGCTCCTGGCCACTTTATAGGCTCTCTCTTTTTCTTTGATACATTTCCCAATTTCCTTTGTGAGCCATGGCTGTCTAATCCACTCCCCCACAGGTAATCTTTCTTTTTTTTTTGGGATGAACCTCTGTATTGTGTCATCAATTATACCCAGAAACTCCTGCCATTGTTGCTCCTCTGCCTTTCCTGCTCTGCTTCTAGTCGATTTTTGTCAGTTCCTCTTTCATGCCCTGTAATTACCTTTATTTAATTGTAACACCATTACATCCAATTTTGCCTTCTCTCTTTCAAACTGCAGCCTGAACTTTACCATATTATGATTGCTGCCTCCGAAGTGTTCCCTTACTTTAAGATCTTTTATAAAGTCTGACTCATTACATAGTACTAAGTCCAGAATACCCTGCTCCCTTGTGGGCTCCATCACAAGCTGTTCCAAAAAGCCATCCTGTAAACATTTCATGAATTCCCTTTCTTTGGATCCACCGACAACATTATTCACCCAGTCCACCTGCATATTGAAGTCCCCCCATGATAACCGTGACCTTGCCTTTCCTACCTGCCCTATCTAATTCCTGGTGCATCTTGCACCCCTGGTCCTGACGACTGTGAGGAGGTCTGTACGTAACTCCCATTATGGTTTTTTTGCCTTTGTGGTTCCTCAACTCCACCCACACAGACTCCACATCATCTGACACTTTGTCATTCAGTGCCATAGATTTAATTTCATTCTTAACTAACAAGGCATCCCTGCCCCTTTGCCCATCTCTCTGTCTTTTCGATAGGTTGTAAACCCTTGGATGTTTAACTGCCCATCCTGAACCCCCTGCAACCACGTCTCTGTGATGCCTACAATATTATAAAATAAGAAGGGATGATCCACCTTATTGGGATTGTATTATAGACCCCCAATAGTCAGAGGGAAATTGAGAAACAAACTTGTAAGGAGATCTCAGCTATCTGTAAGAATAATCGGGTAGTTATGGTAGGGGATTTTAACTTTCCAAACATCAACTGGGACTGCCATAGTGTTAAAGGTTTAGATGGAGAGGAATTTGTTAAGTGTATACAAGACATTTTTCTGATTCAGTATGTGAATGTACCGACTAGAGAAGGTGCAAAACTTGACCTACTCTTGGGAAATAAGGCAGGGCAGCTGACTGAGGTGTCAGTGGGGGAGCACTTTGGGGCCAGTGACATAATTCTATTCGTTTTAAAATAGTGATGGAAAAGGAGAGACCAGATCTAAAAGTTGAAGTTCTAAATTGGAGAAAGGCCAATTTTGATGGCATTAGGCAAGAGCTTTCGAAAGCTGATTGGAGGCAGATGTTCGCAGATAAAGGGACGGCTGGAAAATGGGAAGCCTTCAGAAATGAGATAACAAGAATCCAGAGAAAGTATGTTCCTGTCGGGGTGAAAGGGAAGGCTGGTAGGTATAGGGAATGCTGGATGACTAAAGAAATTGAGGGTTTGGTTAAGAAAAAGAAGGAAGCATATGTCAGGTATCGACAGGATAGATCGAATGAATCCTGAGAAGAGTATAAAGAAAGTAGGAGTATACTTAAAAGGGAAATCAGGAGGGCAAAACAGAGACTTGAGATAGCTTTGGCAAATAGAATTAAAGAGAATCCAAAGAGTTTTTACAAATACATTAAGGACAAAAGGGTAACTAGGGAGAGAATAGGGCGCCTCAAAGATCAGCAAGGCGGCCTTTGTGTGGAGCCACAAAAAATGGGGTAGATACTAAATGAATATTTTGCATCAGTATTTACTGTGGAAAAGGATATGGAAGATATGGACTATAGGGAAATAGATGGTGACATCTTACAAATTGTCCAGATTACAGAGGAGGAAGTGCTGGATGTCTTGAAACAGTTAAAGGTGGATAAATCCCCAGGACCTGATCGGGTATACCCGAGAACTCTGTGGGAACCTAGAGAAGTGATTGCTGGGCCTCCTGCTGAGATATTTGTATCATCGATAGTCACAGGTGAGGTGCCAGAAGACTGGAGGTTGGCAAATGTGGTGCCATTGTTTAAGAAGGGTGGTAAAGACAAGCCAGGTAACTATTGACCAGTGAGCCTGACCTCGGAATGGGTAAGTTGTTGGAGGGAATCCTGAGGGACAGGATGTACATGTATTTGGAAAGGCAAGGACTAATTCGGGATAGTCAACATGGCTTTGTGTGTGGGAAATCATGTCTCACAAACTTGATTGAGTTTTTTGAAGAAGTAACGAAGAAGATTGACGAGGGAAGAGCAGTAGATGTGATCTATATGAACTTCAGTAAGGTGTTCGACGAGTTTCCCCATGGGAGACTGATTAGCAAGGTTCGATCTCATGGAACACAGGGAGAACTAGCCATTTGGATACAGAACTGGCTCAAAGGTAGAAGACAGAGGGTGGTGAAGGGTTGTTTTTCAGACTGGAGGCCTGGTACCAGTGGAGTGCCACATGGATCGGTGCTGGGCCCTCTACTTTTTGTCATTTACATAAATGATTTGGATGCGAGCATAAAGGGTACAGTTAGTAAGTTTGCAGATGACACCAAAATTGGAGGTGTAGTAGACAGCGAAGAGGGTTACCTCAGATTACAACAGGATCTGGACCAGTTGGGCCAATGGGCTGAGAAGTGGCAGATGGAGTTTAATTCAGATAAATGCGAGTTGCTTCATTTTGGGAAAGCAAATCTTAGCAGGACTTATACACTTAATGATAAGGTCCTGGGGAGTGTTGCTGAGCAAAGAGACCTTGGAGTGCAGGTTCATAGCTCCTTGAAAGTGGAGTCGCAGGTAGATAGGATAGTGAAGAAGGTGTTTGGTATGCTTTCCTTTATTGGTCAGAGTATTGAGTACAGGAGTTGGGAGGTCATGTTGCAGCTTAGGCCACTTCTAGAATATTGCGTGCAATTCTGGTCTCCTTCCCAGCGGAAAGATGTTGTGAAACTTGAAAGGGTTCAGAAAAGATTTACAAGGATGTTGCCAGGGTTGGAGGATCTGAGCTACAGGGAGAGGCTGAACAGGCTGAGGCTGTTTTCCCTGGAGTGTTGGAAGCTGAGGGGTGACCTTATAGAGGTTTACAAAATTATGAGGGGCATGGATAGGGTAAATAGGCAAAGTATTTTCCCTGGGGTTGGGGAGTTCAGAACTAGAGGGCATAGGTTTAGTGTGAGAGGGGAAAGTTATAAAAGAGACCTAAGGGACAACCTTTTCTTGCAGAGGGTGTTATGTGTATGGAATGAGCTGCCAGAGGATGTGGTGGAGGCTGATACAATTGCAACATTTAAGACGCATTTGGATGGGTATATTAATAGGAAGGGTTTGGAGGGATATGGGCCAGGTGCTGGCAGGTGGGACTAGATTGGGTTGGGATATCTGGTCGGCATGGACGTGTTGGACCGAAAGGTCTGTTTCCATGCTGGACATCTCTATGATTCTGTGACTCTATTCACGATGATTTGTGCCGTTCATTAACTGAATTTATTACGAATACTATGAGCATTCAGGTAATGTGCCTTAATGCTAATTTTCTTATCTTCATGGTTTCCATCACCTTTTGTAATATGCCCTAGTTATCCATCCTTTTTCTTCATTCCTAGCCTGCCTTGAACTTAAATCCTGCACACATGGTAACCTGCTGCTTATCTTTCTACTTGACTCCATACTCCCTGTTATTTTCCTTTCCCTTCACCACGACTCACAAGCTCAAAGTCCGAGTGACCACCCTATTTATCCTTTTCGCCAGAACACTGGTTAGAGATCGGTTTGGGTGGATACTGTCCCATCGGTACAGATCCTCCGGCTCTGAAACTAATGCCAATGCCTCATGAAATGGAATCCCTCTTACCCACATCAACCTCTTCGCCACGTATTTACTTCCCTAATTTTCTTATCCCTATGTCAATCAGGCAGTCATCCAGAGATTATGACCCTCGAGGACCTGTTCTTCAATTTCCTTCTTGTGTTTGATAATCCCCAAACAGATCCTCCTTCCTAGTCTTGCCTACGTTGTTAGTGCCAAAGTGGACCAATTGCATTCCCTCCCTCCCGCTCCAATATCCTTTCAAGCCGGTCGGAGATATCCTGCACCCTGGCACCGGACAGGCAACACACCATGCGGGAATCCCGATCGGGCTTGCAAAGGATACTATCTGTCCCCCTTATTATAGAATCCCCAATAATAACTACGTTGTTTCGCTCCCCCCTCTTGAATGGCCTCCTGCACCATGGTGCTGTGGTCAGCTAGCTCTTCCTCCCCACAGCCCTTTTCCTCATCCACACTGGGAACAAAAACTTTGTACTTGTTGGACAAAGTCAAGGGCTGAGGCTCCTCCACTCCTGAACTCAGAATCCCCCTACCTGCCTCACTTACAGTCACACCCTGTTGTTGCTGATCACTAACTGAATTTGAATTATTTAATCTACCGGGTGTGACTGCCTCCTGAAACAAAGCGTCCAGGTAACTCTCCCCCTCTTGGATGTGCCACAGTGCTTGAACCTCAGATTCCAGATCATCAACTCTGAGCTGGAGTTCCTCCAGCAACCAACACTTGCTGCAGATGTGGTCACTGCCATTCACAATGGGATCAGTCAGCTTCAACGTCATACAGCTATAGCACATCACCTATCCAGCTATCTCTACTTATTTAATTAATTTATACAAATTTATGAGTTAAACAATTTCTAGTACCTCTCTGTGGTCTTATTCAACTAACCAACTAACAGTAAACTTGTAATCAATCACATGGTACACAAGAAATATCAATTGAAACGCCTCACTTTAGCAACACACAAGAGTCCTTTTTTTTTGGTTAGAGGAGGAGGGTGGGTGGGAGACACTACACGTGTAGTGTCTTGGGATTCAGCCACTTCCCAAATATAAACCCAGCAGCCTTCTGCTCCTCGCTGTGGCCTCTCCCTCTGCTGCTCCTTTAAAAACGGTTCTCATGCTCTCCTTTCCTGGCAGCCCTCACTTCTCTCCACCCTCTCTCCTCACCACTCTGTAAAAAATGGACACCCGACTCCCCAGCTAAGTCCCATTGACCAGAAGCTCAACTAGTGTCACCACATAAACACAGCGGCTACAAGAGCAGAACAGAGGTGAGGAATGGTAAACTGACTCCTCAAAATCTGTCCATTATCTACAAGGTACAAGTCAGGAGCATGATGGAATATACTGGATGGGTGCAGCTCCAACAACACTCAAGGAGCTTGACACTATCCAGGACACAGCAGCCCGCTTGATTGGCACCACATCCACAAGCATCTACTCCCTCTACAAACAACGCTCAGTAGCAGCAGTGTGTACAACCTACAAGATGTAAGGCAGAAATTCATCCAAGATTTTTTAAAATAGCACCTTTCAAACTCTCAAACATTTCAATCTAGACGGACAAAGGCAGCAGACACATGGGAACACCACTACCTGCAAATTCCTCTCCAAGCCACTCACCATCCTGACTCGGAAATATATCGCCGTTCTTTCACTGTTACGGGGTCAAAATCCTGGCAATCCTTTCCCAACAGCACTGTGGGCCAACCTACAGCAGGTGGACTGTAGCAATCCAAGAAGACAGCTCACCACCACCTTCTCAAGGGTAACTAGGGACGGGCAAAAAATGCTGGCCAGCCAGTGATGCCCGCATCCATGAATGGATAAAGAAAAGCTCAATCTTGTGAAGCCCTACTAGCCATACCATTCTGGACAATAACATTCTTGTGAGCCCTACCAAAGCATGCATCCTTCTGGCAGCAAGGCTAAGATCATACGTGAGAATTTCAGAAAAGGGAAATAAGTATTTTCAACAGTAAATTATTTTGCCTCCTTCCCTGTCTGTAAAGTATGCAGTGGAAAGGTCTGTGTTGTTCTGTTCTTTCCATCTATTAATTTTTGATTAGTACGTATCTGATTAAAAATTACTATTTCTGCAGTGGTTTTTTTCATTAAATGTTTGAGCCTTTCTGAAAGCATTCTGGAGGCACATAGATGTGCTCAACACAAGAGGGTGCTATTAGTTAAACCAATGACTTAAAAAGATTCAATAGCCCACACTAGAAATTAGGAACATTTCTGCCAATTGTTTGTTTACATGACTGCAGTTAGCTTTCCAAATGGAAACTAAGGCCAGTGCACATACTTCTGTCCTAAAGTGTAGTGGACACCAAACTGGTGAATATTTGATGTAGAGTGAATATCCACAGTAAGGGTAAATTTAAAGTCACCACAGTGCTGCTTCCTCATCATAGAGTGATGACTGGTGATGAGCTTAACCTGAGAGGTCACCACACCTCACACAAGGGGCAAGGTTGAAAAGGCAAGACATTCATGGTGACCTCAGCCAGTACTGGAATTTAACCCATGCTTTTAGCATCATTCTGCATTGCATACCCGACATTCCAGAGCAAGCAGATCACAATGTCAATAAAATAAGCACAAAACTGCTTTGATACCAGCCGCATCATTCTGGACAACTACATTCTAGTTATGCCCTCTTCTTAATGTTGCATTGCAAACTAAGTATCACCAGCAAGAAGGTCCCCCAGTCGTTCTGCTTACAAGGACCACCAAGGGTTTACAGGTTAGTTGCTGATTGGTTATTTCTCTTCTGTTTGTTGCATCTCAAAGTGTTTGTTGTTTTCTGGAGTAGTTTCAAGTTTCAAAGGTCTACAAAATATGCAGCAATTTCTGAAACTGGTTCTTGGAAAGGATTAGCAGGATTAGACAAAGTCACCATGTGTTGATGAAAGGGAAATCGTGCTTAACTAATCTGCTGGAGGTTTTTGAGGCTGTAATTAATAGAATAGAAAATGCAGAACCAATGGAGGTGTTGCATAAGAAGGTCTTTGGTACGATCACACATAAGAGACAAGTGGGCAAAATTAAAGCACCTGGATTTTGAGGGTAATATACTGGCCTGGACTCAGAATTAGTTGACAAACTGAAAACAGATGGTGGAACTAAATGGATCTTTTTCTGCGTGGCAGGTGTTAACTAGTGGTGTTCGACAGGGATCAGTGCTTGGTTCTCAGCTTTTCATGAATGCATAAATAACTTGTTTGAGGGAAACAATGCAATATTTCCAAGCTTGCTGATGAAGTTATGTGCTTTGGTGTAAAATAAAACAGCAGAATATTATTTAAATGGTGATATTTTGGGAAATGTGGACGTACACAGGGATCAGGGCTTGTTTATACACTAGTCAATGAAAGTGAGCAGGAGGTGCAGCAAGCAATTAGGGAAGCAAATAGAATTTTAGCCTTCATTGCAAGAGGATTTGAGTTCAGAAATAGGGATATCTAATGAGAGTTATGCAGGACCTTGCTGAGACTGCAACTGAATTGTTGAGTGCAGTTTTGGTCTCCCTACTTAAAAGAGGACATACTTGCTATAGAAAGAGTGCAGTGAAAACTGACTAGGCTGATACCTGTGATGGCAGGACTGTCTTATGAGGAGAAATAGATTTGACTTGGCCGATATTCACTTAAGGTTAGAAGGGTGAGAGGGGATCTGAGTAAAGCATGTAACATTCTAACAAGGTTAGACAGACTAGATATAGGAGGATGTTTCCTGCGGTTGAGGCATCCAGAATTAGAGGTCATAGTCTCAGGATCCAGCTTAAGCCATTTAGGACAGAGATAATGAAATGTTTCTTTACTTGGTAAGTGGTCAACCCGTGAAATTTGCCACCACGAAGGCTGTGGAGGTCAGGTATGTTCAAGAAAGAGAAAGACAGTTTTTTGATATTAAGAGCATCAAGAGGTATGGAGAGAAAGCAGGCATATTGCTTTTGAATAGAATAGCAGAAGGCCAGAGAGCCATATGACTTACTCCTGCTCCTAGTTTCTAAGTTTCTGCTGAATTCAGCTCAGTTGTTCTAAGATGTGGGTACTCCAGTAGGCATTTCCTGTGGAATATACTATGACATGAGTATTAAACAAAGCATACTGAGCAGGACAACTGGCTGATGAGCGAGGGGAGTGAGGGAAGGGCTCTTAATAGGAGGTCATCTTGCCCAGGGAACAATTCTCCCACCTGAATCTCAGCAAGAAACAATTTGTGAGATAGCTGCACTAAGTAAATGCATCCTCACTGAATATATCTATAGCTGTAACTTCAGAATAAAGCAATAAACATCTTGCCAGTGACTATGAAGATGCCAAGGTACTAAACTTTTAAGTGATTATTGCATTCCAGATTGGAGGTTGCCATCTACTGTTGTATGTGTTATTTAAATTTGACCTTTCAAAAGTCTCCAACAATTAAAACCTGAATAAATACAACTCCGCACTTAGGGTAATGAGTTGTCAGTGTTTGAGAGAGCGATTGACCATACTTGGTATTTATGTCCCTGAACGTATACTTGAACTGGAATTGACAAGACCTATCTTTCAGTGGTGAGTTTAGTTTGCAAGTATAGCACAATCATAGTAATTCCAAGCTATTTAATACAATTTGATGGAGAGGCAATGAAAGGCTATTTTTGCAAAGCCAAAAGTGAAGCAGCATAACACTTGCAACAATATAAACATTTCTGTGTTGGTCTATATCGCTCCTTCATCTCAAGCTGCTGTAACATTTGTACATTAGTAATTTTGATGACTAATTGCAGGCCATTATTATTTAAATTGGTAGGTATGTACTTTGAGTAAATATATCAGATTTAATTATGGTACCAAAAGCCATTAATGATCATTGAAGAGATGGTTAGTATTCTCCAATGCTGTCAGCATTAAATAATAATTTACCATGCTCAAAGTTGGGGCAATCTTTTTAGAATTGAATTTCTTTCTATTTGTAAAACTCCGGCAATCACATTTACTTCAAATTCCTGTCTCTGCTGGTTTAATAGTCAATTAACTTCAGTACCAAAAAGCACACAATTTAGTACAAATGTGCTAACCAGTGCAGGAAATACAGTTCACAAAATATATTATGCAGTTGAAAAATTGCTACTGGTTTATTTCTTCTTGACACATTGGCATAGAAAGACCATTTTGTCAAAAAGGTAATGTGCAAAGGGCAGGCTTACAGTGCTTTGTCTATTCACATAAATGCTGGACCCACTTGAACTTGGTGCTGAGACTCCATTTTGATGAAGCAACTTGAACATAGGAACAAGAATAGGCCATTCAGCCCCTCAAATTTATTCTGTCATTCAATTAGATCATGGCTGCTCAGTGGCCTATCGCCTTATTCCTGTCTTTGTCCAATATCCCTTAATACCTTTGTTTAATAAAAAAACTATCTCAAATGAAGGCAGTGCTGCCCACACTGCTGGCAGATAATTCACCTGTTTGGAGTTTGGTGGTTGGGCACCACAATAGGCTTTGCCAGTTGGCTGAAACTCTTAAAGGGGAGGTGCACAATGGCTGCAGGCATCAGGAAACACTGAGACTGGCAGACCTGCTGCAACGGCCCCAAAATGATACCAAGAGCCTCTGTTGTAATTCTGCAGTTCCTGATTAACCAGAAAGTTGGTAGAAAACAATAGAATAGCCACGATCCTATTGGATGATGAAACAGGCCTGATGGGAAAATAACTACTCATGTTCCTATTTCTTACGGTCTTACAGAGAGCCTAAACCTCTTTGTGTGACACAAAACATCCAGATAACATCACCAAAGAGACAATGCGAAAACTTTCTTGAACAGGTAAATACATTAAAGGGAAGAGGTTAACCAGGGAAAGAGTAGGGCTCATTAGAGACCAAGAGGGCAACCTGTGTGTCAAGCCACTGGAATAGTATTGAATGAATACCTCTCTTCAGACTTCACTCTGGAAAAGGAGAATGTGGGTCTGGAATTCAGGAAAAGGGAGTGTCAGGAATGTGTACAGTTTGACAGAGGAAATGGGGAGATATTGGAGGCTCTGTTAGACTTACAAACAGACAACTCCCTGGTCCAGATGGATTACATCCCAGGCTGCTTTTGGAAGTGAGGCCGGAAATTGCAGAGGGTCTGACAGAAATTTTTAATTCCTCTCTGGCCACGGGGGAAGTGCCACAAAACTGGAGAATGGCTAATGTGATTCCACCTTTTTAGAGGGGTGGTACAGATGACCAAGGAAATTACAGACTGGTGAGTCTTGTGTTAGTGGTAGGGAAGCTATTGGAGAAAATTCTGAAGGAGTGAATCAATGCCCATTTGTAAAGGCATGGGTGAATTAGGGATAGTCAGTATGGCTTTGTTAGAGAGAGATCATGCCTAACAAATTTGCTACAGTTCTTTGAAAATGTGATCAAGTGTGCGGATGAGGGAAGTTCAGATGATGTACTTTATATGGATTTTAAGTTTTTGACAAGGTCCCACCCGGGAGACCAATTGAGATGGTTAAATTGAGGGAAATGTGGTGAAATGGATCAGAAATTGGCTTAGTAATTGGGCAGTAAAGTAGTGGTAGGAGGCTGTTTGAGTGACTGGAGACCAGTGCCCAGTGTATCACAAGGATCAGTATTGGGACCCTTATTACTTTTTTATATACATTTACATATACATTTGCAGACAACGCCAAGATTGGTAGAGCGGTTAATAGCAAAGAAAATGGTTGTAGGTTACAGGAAGATAAAGATGGTTGGTCAGATAGGCAGACCAGTGGTTGATGGTATTTAACCCCGATAAATTCAGAATGATGCACTTTGGAAGGGGAAACAAGATGAGGGAATATTTAGTGAACGGCAGAACACTGGGTAGCTTAGATGAACAGAGGGATCTTGGGGAAATTATTCGCGGATCCCTGAATTCGGTGTAGAGTGTGAGAGCAAGGAGATAATGTTAGAGTTGTACAGAGCGTTGGTCAGACCTCAGCTGGAGCACTATGTGCAGTTCTGATCACCTCCCCATAGGAAGGATGTGATAGCAGTAGAGTCATAGAGTCATAGAGATGTACAGCATGGAATAAAACATAGAACATAGCACATAGAAAAGTACAGCACAGAACAGGCCCTTAGGCCCATGAATTTGTGCCGAGGTTTAATCCTAATGTAAAATATAATAACTTAATTTACACACCCCTCAACTCACTGCTCTCCATGTGCATGTCCAGCAGTCGCTTAAATGTCCCTAATGACTCTGCTTCCACTACCACCGCTGGCAATGTATTCCATGCATTCACAACTCTCTGCGTAAAGAACCTACCTCTGACATCTTCTCTATACTTTTCTCCTAATATCTTAGAACTATGACCCCTCGTACCAGCCAATCCTGCCCTGGGGAAAAGTCTCTGGCTATTGACTCTATCTATTCCTCTAATTTTAGATTAGATTAGATTACTTACAGCGTGGAAACAGGCCCTTTGGCCCAACAAGTCCACACCGACCCACCGAAGCACACCCACCCACACCCATTCCCCTACACCTAACACTACGGGCAATTTAGCATGGCCAATTCACCTAACCTGCACATCTTTGGACTGTGGGAGGAAACCGGAGCACCTGGAGGAAACCCACGCAGACACGGGGAGAATGTGCAAACTTCACACAGTCAGTTGCCTGAGGCAGGAATTGAACCTGGGTCTCTGGCGCTGTGAGGCAGCAGTGCTAACCACTGTGCCACCGTGCCGCCCGTAATCTTGTAATTAGAGGAATAGAATGACCCTTCAGCCCAACTCGACCATGCCAAACAGATATCCTAAACTATTATAGTCCCATTTGCCAGCACTTGGCCCATACTCCTCTAAACCCTTCCTATTCATTACGGGTAGCACAGTAGCACAGTGGTTAGCACTGCTGCCTCAAAGCGCCAGAGACCCGAGTTCAATTCCCACCTCAGGCGACTCTCTGTGTGGAGTTTGCACATTCTCCCCGTGTCTGTGTGGGTTTGCTCCGGTTTTCTCCCACACTCCAAAAATGTGCAGGTTAGGTGAATTGGTCAGTATAAATTGCCTGTAGTGTTAGGTGAAGGGGTAAATATAGGGGAATGGGTCTGGTGGGTGGCAGGTCGGTGTGGACTTCGGTTGGGCCGAAGGGCCTGTTTCCACACTGTTAATAATCTAATTTACCCATCCAAATGCCTTTTAAACGTTGTGATTGCACCAGTCTTCTGGATCGTTGGTTTGCAGAGCAGTGTGATATCAACAGCGTGGGTTCAATTCCCATCACCAGTTTGAGGTTACAATGAAGGACTCTCCTTCTCAACCTCTTCCTTCACCTGAGGTCTGGTGACCCTCATGTTAAATCACCACCAGTCGCTTCTCCCTAATAAGAAAGCAGCCACTATGGTCTGATAAGACTATGTCGACACAACAAACAGCCTCCACCACTTGCTCTGGCAGCTTATTCCGTACACACACCGCCCTCTGTGTGAAAAAGTTGCCCCTTGGGTCCCTTTTAAATTTTCCCCCTCACCCTAAGCCTATACCTTCTAGTTCTGGACTATCCCACCCCAGGGAAAATGCCTTCTATTTACCCTATTGATGCCCCTCATGATGTTATAAACCTCTATAAGGTCACCCTTCAGCCTCCGATACTCCAGGGAAAACAACCCCAGCCTATTCAGCCTCTCCCTATAGCTCAATTTCTCCAGCCCTGGCAACATCCTTGTGAGTCTTTTCTGAACCCTTTCAAGTTTCAAAACATTCTTCCCAGAGGAGGTAGAGAGGAGATTCACCTGGATGTTGCCTGAAATAGAGAAATTGAGCTATAAGGAGAGATTAGATAGGATTGGATTGATTTATTTCAAACAGAAAAGATTGAGAGGAGTTATAATTGAGGTATATAAGATTATGAGGGGTATGGACAGGCTGAATAGAGAGCAGCTGTTGCCCTTGGTTGAGGGGTCAATCACTAATGGACATAGTTTTAGGGTGAGAGGTAAAAGATTGAGAGGGGATTTGGGAAAAACCTTTTCACTCAGCAGGTGGTGGGAATCTGGAATGCATTCTGGAAAGGTAATGAGGCTGGAAACCTTAAAACCTTTAAAAACACTTGGATGAGTACTTAAAAAATACTAACATTTAAGGACATGGGATAAGTGCAGGAAATTGTGATTAGCACACTTTTAGTGGTAGTTATGTCAGTGCAGGCTCGATGGGCTGAAGGGCTATGAATCTATCTAGGTGAATTACCTCCCATGACATGCCTGAAATTATGAAAAAAGTTTAGTTAGCACATCAGGATTATCTAGTTGCACGTTGTTCACACCTGGACTTATATAATTCAGAATATACTCTGACAATTAAATCTGACACTCAACATTCCTACTACCTGATCATCACAGGCACATTTTCAAAATAATTCATAGGGTGAATGCAAACACACACCCTCTGTCTTGCAGAAAAAACTTGATAGAGCAGATGGCAGCCAAAGGAAGTCCATTGACAAATCCTTTCTCTGTTTCTCAAAGAGAATGTTCTTTATAAATTAGAAGAATTGCAGCTGAAGTGAGTGCAAACACTGCAGGGGTAGTCCTGTAGAGTTTCTTCACATCTATCCCTCTTTGTACCGACTCACTTCCAGCTAATTGAGTGCACTCTGGATGAAAAGCTGCTTCCAATAGCTACTCATCTCGCCTTGCCCTCACTTCTCACTAGAAGCTAAATCCTCAATTCTGTTCTAATAAAGGGTAAGAATGTGACACTGCCTGTGGCACTGGAGGACAAGGCAGACTTCCTGAAGGTGTATGTGACTTGATCATTTCACTCCAGGCAAATGACATGGGTTTCATTGCTGAGGAACCTGCTGCCCTCTTTCTGGATGTCTATAGCTCCACCACCTACTCCATCACTGCTCTTGCAGGTCTCAGAGACCTAGCTGAACCAGACTGCCATGGTAGGCCTCAAATCCAAAAACAGTTCAAGGGCACTCACTAATGTCATTTGAGTGTCCTAAGTGAAGTATCAAAACATACCCCTTTTCCAAAGACAAAAAAAATTATCCCAAACAAATATATATGAATATATTTAAGTACATAGTCATAGAATCACAGTGTCATACAGCATGGAAACAGACCTTATGGTCCAACCAGTCCATGCCAAACATAATCCCAAACTAAACTAGTCCCGCCTGCCTGTTCCTGACCCATGTCCTTTTCATTTATCCATCTAAATGTCTTTTAAAAGTATCCGCATCCACCACTTCCTCAGGACGTTCATTCCACGCATGAACTATTCTCTGTGTGAAAAATTTGCCTCTTATTCTTTTTTAAATCGCTCTATTCTCACCTTAAAAATGCCACCCCCCACCCCCAGTCCTGAAATTCCCCACCTTAGGGAAAAGACAACTACTATCAACTCTTATCTATACCTCTCATTATTTTATAAACTTGTATCAGGTCACCTCTCAACCTCCTACTCTCCACTGAAAAAAGTACCAACATATCCAGCCTTTCCTTATAATCAAACCTTCCATATCTGGCCACATCCTGGTAAATCTCTTCTGAACCCTCTCCAGCTTAAAAATATCCTTCCTTTAACTGGGTGACCGGAACTGGACACCGTATGCCAACTCAAAGGAATAAGCAATGAAGGCAAATGTGCCAAATGCCTTTCTAACCATCCTGTCTATATGAGATGCAAACTTTAAAGAATTATGCACCTGCACCCCTAGGTCCCTCTGTTTTCCAACACCATTCAAACCCTACCATTATTGTGATTCAATGATTATACAAACAGATAATTAAAAACAGATAGTGTTAGAAATTTCTTGTAGCTTGAAAGAATTTAGATTTTAATCATTTTTGCTTACAACAGAAGAGCTTGCTTCTAGTCGTGTGCCATGCTTTACGTAACTCCAAGTAAGATGGTTCCTGAGATCTTTATATCTCATGATACAAGTTAATATTCAGTGATGATATCATGAGCATCTCCCTTGACATATACTAATTGTGTATCATAATCCAACACTTTACGTATATCTTACCATGTGACTTAAAGGATTAGTTCCGGATACTGTAACATGATTGCTGCTCATTGAAACAAATATGGTAGATGATTAATATTTGGTAAAAATGAAGTTCAACAGCAAGTCAGAGAAATAGCATAAGCACTTGCCAAACCAATTCTCATTTAACTATCTCATCAAACTTATAAATCTGTGTATACATAAAGCTCACCTGCACAATTCCTTTTAAAAACAGATTCATTCTTATCATTTCCCTCACCTTGAAGGAAGCTACCTAACCAATAAGGATGAAATGTTAGCAGTTGTCGAAAGTTATTTTTTTGATTGTAATTGACAAATGAATTGCCATGGAAAAGATAATTAAACTGGTACTATGCCAGTATAAATACCATAATATTTAGTCCATTTAGAACACTGATTTTCAGTTCGATTTTTAAGATAAGAAGACAGAACAGTTTGTATGTTGTATGGAGGGTATAGTTTCACAAACAGGAACCAACAGTTCTGGGAATGAGTGTAAATAAAGCTGTAATTTAAAATTAAGTGAAATTCTTTTAAAACCAAGTAAAATTATATTCTTTAATACTTAACTAAATATATCAATATCTTTATCATAATTTTCAAGAATGACTCTTTTTCCCTTTCCTTAATATATTTTCTGATCAAGTTTCCTTTCCTACACCAATATTTGAATTGTTTGTTTAAAGATATCATAATTCTGTCTATGGGAAATAGTTCTTTTTTTCTCAAGGCACATAACGATTAGTAAGTCCTAAGAAGGAGTTAATGGTTTTAGACAATTATGTGAGGGGCAAGCTTTTACTATGTCTGGACCTACAAATATTGTCCAGTAACTCTCAAACTGCTTAATAGATGCTTTTTTTGAATTAGGTACTAGTTTTCTCAGGATTAATTACAGCCCTTTTAGCTGAATGGAATATCAAGAGAAAGGCTATGTGAGCAAAGCAGCTTATTATGACTGGAAGATTGTCTCCAACTGCTGAGGAGCAATGAATAACACATATTGTGCACATCGTTCAACTGGGTGCCAACTGGAAGGAGCAGAATGGGGAGACTTAATTCAATGTGAGAATGATTGTTCCAGAGTCTAACTAACTGAGTTGATGAAACTGGTTGTAGTGGGATGTGACTGAGTTCAATGGAGGAGTCTGATTCAAGTACATGAGGAGAGAATGAGTGAGGAAGTGTTGTACCCTAGGCACATAGGCTGATTTTTAAAAGCTTGTACGGTGCTTCTGTAGCTGGTTGGACAATATACGGAATAAATCACATAATTGCAAAGCATTCAAAGTGCACTACCAGTAAAGGTGGACTAATAAAAGCAGAGAATGCTGAAAAAATAAAAAAATTGGCAGGTTGATCAGAATCAGTGCAGAGAGAGAAATAGATTTAATGTTTCAGGCCTTTCATCAGAAACATGAAAAGTTAGAATTGCAATAGGATTTGAACAAGAGGTGGGTGGGGCAAAGAAAGGTCAGTGCTATGGTGAAATACAGGAGAGATTGAATGACAGAAAAGTTAGTCTTCCTGCGCCAAAGCGAATGATGTTGAAACAAAAAAGAAAGGAAAGCAAGAGTTTTCCGGAACAATGTAGTCTATGGTGGGAAATGTAGAAAAGCAGGTGAGAGGTCAAGCAAGGTCCTTCTCGAAATTGAAACTGATGTGTTCCATTTTCCAACCAGGTCCAAGATGTCGAGATGAGATTCCCATGAACAAATCAACAGGAGTAAATCCTCCCAGGATAGTTTGCAACCTGTAGTAAAGTTCTAGTTGGTTAAACAGATAGCTCAGTTGAACAGAGAAAGAGGAACAATTTCCTTTTGCAAGAATTTCTGAATGGGGGAACATAACCTTAAATTTCGAGTTGGGTTAATCAGGAGTGATGTCAGGAAGCATTTCTTCACACACAGGTTAAAGGAAATCTGGAATTCTTTCTGTTAATGGAATGTACAGTATCTGATCACATTGACAGGCGACAACTTTAGTCCAGTTCAACCTTGCCTCATGGAATAGGTCTTTCACCAGTTTGCACTAATATGGTGTTCAGTCCTAATCTGCCTGAAGCAGCCAGAACCCAACTGTAATATTTATACAACTGAGGTACGCCAACTGAATAGATTTTTGTTTGACAAAGGCATACGGTTTCTGAAACCAAAGTGGAGAGATGAAGTTAAGAAACAGATCAACCACACTCCAACTGAATTGAGAACAGATTTGCAAACTGTTTCTATGGGCAGGAATTCCCAGGCCCAGAGTTGCAATAAGAACTACAGATGTGTGAACTTAATCAAATGAGACAAAATTTTCACAGAAAGTCAGCTTCTCACCATTGTGATGATGTTCAGTGATTAAGGTTTCTAACATTAAACGGTAGGTTGATTTAATTGCCAGCAGGTGTCAAGGAGCTTAACAGCATGCATTAGCATCTCATTACATGTCTAACTTCCTGGAATTAAGTTAAAAATCACACAACACCTGGTTATAGTCCAACAGGTTTATTCGGAAGCACTTGCTTTCGGAGCGCTGTTCCTTCATCAGGTGACCTGTGATTTTTAACTTTGTACACACCAGTACAACACCGGCATCTCCAAATCATTCCTGGAATTAAGTTAGCTTTACCAATTAACCTCTGTCTAATTGATAAACTCAATATCTCACGACTGTGTGGTAAGTAGTTGCTACTTTGGCCTTATAAAAGTATAAGTTCCCTTTGGATGTCGGGAGTCAGGCAGCTTTGGGGCCAAAACAGGATTTCAATATCGCTATCAGAGCACCCTATCAACAACCAACAATATTCATGAAGATGCAGACTACCTGTCACCATGCAAGTCAGATATTGCAAGTTTGCACATGTTATCTAGAGGGTAGACACAACTCCAATATTCTCAAACTTTCACAGAAGCCACATTTTAATTCCCCTTGGCATGTTAAGGGATGGTTTGGTGACGACAAGGAATCTACAGATTGATACCATGGAAAAATTCAACACTGCACAATCCACCACAGGGACGAGACAGTGGGAACCCTGATAATGAGATATTAATGTTAGGACCAGTGCAGCGTACCCCATGGCTGGAGGGATGGAGTGCCGATCCAAGCACATAGCTGGCAGTACACTGTCAGACTGATTTATGTCTCTGTGAGGGTGGACTGGCAGTGAGAAGGTAGTGGCACCTATCCTTGCAGAGTGTTCACCCTTTTCCTACACTGGATACAGCTGTGTCTGTGCAGGACACCGACCTGCACTGCAACCTCACTCCTGGCTGCCTGTGTCTTAGAGGAATGTTTTTTGGAGTGAGCACTTCCCTTCTTTGCTGAATGAGGCCACACTAAATCTTGGGGTCAACTTGTACCTGCACTGAGATGCCTCTGGGGAGTAGGGTGACAAAGGCAGACTCACGTAATGCTCCTGACTTGCAGTGAATGAAGGAGTGTCGAGGTGGCCTTTAAGTTTGGCACATGAATCTTTGACCCCAGACAGTCCTGATGGGAGTAAGAATTTCCAGCTCATCTGCACCATTGGTTTGTCATTTAACCCATACTACAAATCACTTGGATGCATATTGAACTGTAAAGACATAATTGCCCAAGAAACTTGCCCTGACATGTTGCAAAAGTTATGACTCCAAAATGAAAAATCCCAGTATAGGCTCCAGATGACAGAAAAGCATTAATTACGAGACTAATGTAACTGCAGCCCTCAATATACTCGCTTATCTAACCTGGAATGAGTTACTAATGTCCTCTACCATACATATCATTACTCTTGAAGATTTGTTCAAAATCCACACAAAGAAAGTACATTTTGCTCAAATCCTAATAAGCAGAGCTTATCAAAGCATATGTCATGATGCCTGAGAAAGCTTTACATTATCAGCACAAGCTGTTAATACTTTGGTTTGCGATTAATGTTGAACAAAGTGAGAATTATCTGCTATTTTCAGTAGCTCCCAAGTTTAGAATATTGCTAAAATTTGTCTGAACAGATTAGGAACAAAATGTGCCTCTGCACTGTCAGTGAGAAAGGTGCTCTTGTCTATTGTTTAACATTGCTAAACACAGACAGCACCCAGACAGCTCAAGTTAGCTGATTTATATAAAGATTATATTATAATTGAAAGTTCAGCCAGCCAGGGCACACGTTTGGATAGTCACCAGTTTCTGCCAATGCCCTTTAGACATATTCTACCATGAAGTGTGGGGAAATTATCTACCTTCTGGTGAGAATGGACTATTTGGAGGATTGGAGTTGTAGAGTTTTTACAAGGCACTCATATGGAAAAGCCGCCTATCAATGTTTCATTGTTTGATGTTGATTGATGTGCTTCTTTTCTAAATCCAGAGAGTATTGTTTTCTCTGTATGCGACTGAGTTATGAGTATTATTTGCTGGCTCAGCTATTTCACAGCTTCTTCAAACATCCCTAAAGTACACGCATTTGTAGTTTAAAGTCTTCAACTTCAATTGTATTATAATGGCTGCCTTTTTATTACAATAAAAACATTTCATAAACAGAACACATCTTTCTGTGTAATTTCTTTTTTATCTTTGTACAAATATTACGATGTAAACTATAATGAAGCACAACACTGCAAGGCTAATATCTGTTCTTGTGACGCAAATGGTGAATTATTCTTCTGGGTTTTTTCAAAAACTCTTCAGTCAAGTATTAGTGCAATATTTACATTCATTTAAATTGAAGCACAGAAAGAACTAAATGGTACTTAATTATTTTTAAAAAAATGATAATCCAGTGACTAGTAAAAAGAGAGGTTAGATAATTTTGATTTAGACTAGTGCTCTTTTGTAACACACCACATTCTGTAAGCATCTTAGATGTATTATTCCAACTAATGGATTAAACAGGAAAAATTAATACATTACATTGGGAAATAAGATTTCAACTCCAGACCTCTATCTATCCTGGATAAGCGATGAATTTATTTCAGGTCAATTGCTTCTAAAGAAACACATGACCCCTCTTGAAATGGGTAGAATTGTGGCAGTGAATGAGGTTTAATTGGGTTGTGAGTCCTGGTTCCATCTTACTGACCCAAAATAAATGTCTCTTCCCCAGCCCTATAAAACAATGGCTGGCTGACATCTCTCCACATCTTGCACAGAAATTTTAATTTACAGGTATTGCTGTAAATTGAACAGGTGTTACAGAAAAACGTAGAAAATAGGAGCAGCAAGAGGCTAGTTGGCCCTTTGAGCCTGCTCCGCCATTCAATATAATCATGACTGATCATCCAACTCAGTGCCATGGTCCCACTTTCTCCTTATACTCAATAATCTCTTCAGCGTTAAGAACCATATCTGACTCTTTCTTAAAAACAATCAGTGTTTTGGCCTCAGCTGCTTTCTATGGCAGAGAATTCCACCGGATCACCATTGTGAAGACATTTCTCCTCATCTCAGTCCTAAATGGCCGACCTCAAATCCTTAGAAAATGACCACTTGGTTCTGAACTCCCCGGTCCTCATAGCATGTTCTCTGTGTTTACATTGTCTAACCCTGTTAGAATTTTATAGGCTTCTATGAGATACCAATCAAGATTAGAGTGGTGCTGGTAAAGCACAGCAGGTCAGGCTGCATCCAAAGAGCAGGAAAATCAACATTTCGGGCAAAAGTCCTTCATCAGGAATATTCCTGATGAAGGGTTTATGCCCGAAATGTTGATTTTCCTGCTCTTACCATCCCAGGAAGCAGTCTGGTAAATCTTTGTTACACTTCCATCTATAGTCAGAATTTCCTTCCTTCGAAAAGGGGACCAAACTGCACACAATACTCCAGGTGTGGTCTCACCAAGGCCCTGTATAATTGCAGTAAGATTGTCCATCCCAAGACTTTCGCCGCCCAGTTACTACCAGTTCCAAGTGCCACCAGGTAGATGGAACTTAGGGTGGCAATGGCAATAGCTCTGAGGTTAGTAAATTGCAGAACAGGAATGTAGGCTGAATTGTCCTTTCGTTATTGCATTTACAACAGAGCAATATCACTGCCTACCAATACAACTGAAAGTTGCAAGTTTGGGGTGGCACAGTGGCTCAGCTCTTAGCACTGCAGTCTCACTGCACCAGGAACCTCGGTTTGATTCCCGCCTCGGGTGAATGTCTGTGTGGAGTTTGCACATTCTTCCGCTGTCTGTGTGGGTTTCCTCCCACAATCCAATAATGTGTAGGCCAGGTGAATTGGCCATACTAAATTGCCCATAGTGTTAGGTGCATTAGTCAGGGGGAAATGGAGGGGAATGGGTTTGGGTTGGTTGCTCTTCAGAGGGTCAGTGTGGACTTGTTGGGCTGAAGGGACTGTTTCCATACTGTAGGGAATCTAAACTAAACTAAGTACATTGCAATTTCTCCTTGGAGTCCCTATTTATTATTCAAGGTGAGTTACTGTTAATGCTACATCTCATTGAAGTACTGCTGTTGTAAAAGAGGGGTGACACAGTGGCTCAGTGGTCACAGTGTCAGGGGCCTGGGTTCAATTCTAGCCTTGAGCAACTGTCTTTGCAGTCAGTTAAAATACAAAGGAAAAACTGACAGTAAAGTCTGGAGTAGCTGTAGGAATAACCTTGGGGAGGTTAACAGCTGTAAGTAGCCATGTATAAGTTGACTGCACCAGTGGAAATGTTGCTCACTAAAGTGGATCCAGAAGAGGCAAACTACTGGACACTGAAGGCAGGAAATAAAGGAACATAAGGAGAGGAGTAGATCATTCACCCCACTTACCTGTTCCTCACTATTCAATATGATTCATGACTGATTGGAAAATGTAATACTTTTATCCATCCAGTCTCCAGAACACACTAATAATCAGAAATCCATTAATCTTTATTTTATGTATACTTAAGAACTGAGCCCTCTGAGATAGAGAATTCTGAAGGTTCAGAAACCTTTGAGAAGACAAAGTTCTCCTCAACTCAGACCTAAATGACATCTGCTTACTTTTAAATTGTGATCCCCAGTTCAAGATTTCCAAACAGAAGCAATAGCTTACCTGTATCTTTATCGGATTAGTGGTGCTGGAAGAGCACAGCAGTTCAGGCAGCATCCAACGAGCAGCGAAATCGACGTTTCGGGCAAAAGCCCTTCTGAAGGGCTTTTGCCCGAAACGTCGATTTCGCTGCTCGTTGGATGCTGCCTGAACTGCTGTGCTCTTCCAGCACCACTAATCCAGTATTTGGTTTTCAGAATCTGCAGTCATTGTTTTTACCTGTATCTTTATTGTCTACTCCTTTAAATATTTTGTAAATTTTAATGAGATCACCTCTCATTCGTTGAAATGCTAGAGAATGTAGACCCAGTTCTCCCAATCTCTCTTCACAGGACAGTCCTATCATTGCAGGAACATGTTTGATGAACCTTTGTTGCAGTCTCCCTCTGGCAATAATATTTTTCTTGAGTTAAGACACTTGTTGGTTGAGGTTTTTAAAATCATAAATGGCTGGATAGAGCAGATAGGGAGAAGGTGTCCCACCTCCAAAAGGAGCAAGAATGAGAGGGCATAGATTTGAAGTGATGTGCAAAAGAAGCAAAGGTGATCTGAGGAAAGTTTTTTCATTCAGTAGGTATTACGGCATGGAATGCACTGCCTGAAAGTGTGGTGGATGCAGGTTCAATTGGGAGACAGGAGGTGGAAGACCTGGAAAAATGGTGCACTGAGAACAACCTAGCTACAATGCTGGCAAAAGGAATTCATTACTGACTTTCGGTAGGATGTTACTCATGCCCCCTTACACATTAACAGCACAGAGGTGGAACGAGTGGAGAGTGTCAAGCTCCTGGGAGTGGTCACTAACAAATAGCTTTCTTGGACTCTTCATGTGGACGCACTGGTTACAAAGGCCCAATAATGTCTGTTCTTCTTCAGGCAGCTGAGGAAATTTGGCATGACGGCGAATACACTTGCCACCTATTTTAGGTGCACCATCGAAAGCATTCTGTTTGGTGTATCACTACCTGGTATGGCAACAGTACCATTCAAGATTGGAGACGGTTACAGGGAGTGGTGAACTCAGCCCGGACAATCACAAAGGCCAACCTCCCATCTATAGAATCTATCTACTAGGCCCACTGTCAAGGAAAGGCCGCCAGCATTCTCAAAGATCCATCCCACCCTGGCAATGTTTTTCTACAACCTCTACCATCGGGGAGAAGATACAGAAACCTGAACACACATACCAGCTGGTTTCGAAACTGTTTCTACGCTACTGTTGTTAGAATACTGAACGGACTCATAAACTGTTAACATTCTCCTGTACCTGTGTTTTTGTTTTTGCTGCTGTTTATCTATTATTTACTTATCTGTGCTATTTAACTGTGTGATCTGCCTGCATTGCTTGCAAGACAAAGCTTTTCACTGTCTCAGTACACGTGTCAATAAATAAATTCAATTCAATTCAATTCAATTCAATTCAATATATGAAGAGAAAAAGATTAGCAAAGACAAATGTAGAAATGTAGGAAAGACAGTCAGAAATGGAGGAAATTCTCATTAAGAACAAAGAAATGGCAGAAGGATTGAATACGTTTTGATTTTGATAAAGTCCCACATAAAGAGTTACTGAACAAAAGAAAAGCACACAAGATTGATTCCATACTGGCATGGATTGAAAAATGGTTTGCCAGAAACAGACAGTTGGACTAAATGGTTATGGTGACAGGCAGTAATTAGTGGATCAGTGCTTGGGTTCCTTCTAATCTTGATTTACTTGGATGAAGAAATTAAATGCAATAGCTCCAAGTTTGCTGGAGACAGAAATCTAAGTGAGATTAAGAGCTGTGAGCAGGATGCAATGAGGTTTCAGGGCGATCTGGATAAGCTGAGTGTGTGGGCAAACACATGGCAGAAGCAGCATAATGTGAATAAATGTGAAAACTTTGAGGTGAATAGCAGAAACTGAGTATTACTTAAATTGTGAAAAAATGGAAAATGCGGATGTATAAAGGGATCTAGGTATCCTTATATACTTGTTAATAAAGGTAAACAGGCAGATGCAGCATGTAATTAGGAAGGTAACTAGCATGTTGGCCTTCATTGCAAGAGGATTTGAGTTCAGAAGGTGGGATTTCTTACTGCAGTTATACAGGGCCTTGGTGAGATGGCATTTGGAGTACAGGTTTGCCATAGAGGACATTCAGCAAAGGCTCACTAGACTGGTACCAGGGATGGTAGGATTGTCCTATGAGGGGAGATTGGTTTGACTGGGCCTGTTTTCACTAGAGTTCAATGAGAGGGAATCTGAATGAGATTTATAAATTCTAGAAAGACTAGATGTGGGGAGGATGTTCCCCCTCGCTGGAGAGTTTAAAAGCAAAGGTCAGTCTCAAGATATAAGGTAGGCCATTTTGAACTGAGATGATGTACAGCCAATGAGTCAGCCAATGTTGCCTATCTCATATGCTGAAGGCAAGGATGCCCTGAGGCATGGTACATTGGCGAGACCGAGCAGAGGCTATAGCAACAGATGAATGGACACCGCACACCAATCAATACACAGGAGGGTTTCCTTCCACTCGGAGAACACTTCAACGGTCCAGAACATTTGACCTTGGACCTTCGGGTGACCGTCCTCCAAGGCAGACTTCGGGACAGGCAACAACGAAAAGTAGCCGAGCAGAGGCTGATAGCCAAGTTCGTACCCATGAAGATGGCGTTAACCAGGACCTTGGGTTCATGTCACACTACAGACGACCCCATTGCACTATACACACACACAGACACACACATAAGCACTCCTACAGACACATACATTCTCCTACAGACCCATACCCTAATGCAGACCCTCTCTCATATGCTCACACATACACTCCCACACTCCCACATGTATCCTCTCACAGACTTATACTCCTTTGCACTCACAGTCACATACATACATACACTTTCTCAGAGACTCATAACCCCTGCGCTCCCCGCCATCCCCCCCAACCCCCCCACCCCCCCCAACACACACACACACACACACACATATAAGTTTGTTGGGTGAATTTGTACTTGCAGAATTACATTTTACTTTGCTCAAAAACTGCATGTAAGATTCTATAAATCTTCTTTTTAGGTTAGAATCAGTCTGACTATGATGGCACAGACAGTCTCACACAGGACAGTTCACACCTAAAATGCATTATCTGGGCCGACATGACACCAATTGTTAAAATTCACTTTAGAATATAATTTTTAAATGTCCTGCGATTTACATATGAAAAAAACTGAAACCAACATGTTCATTCTAAAAGATGAGAGACTTAACAAACAATCCAGGTCTTTCTCAATATATAATTTTAGCTACATCACACTGTAAACATTTGCTATAAATTCTGTGTCTTACAATCTGACACTTCACAACCACCTGATGAAGGAGCAGCGCTCCAAAAGCTAGTGCTTCCAAATAAACCTGTTGGACTATAACTTTGAGATGATGAAACATTTCTTCACTCAGAGAGTGATCAACGTGTGAAATTTGCTACTTTAAAAGATTTGGAGGCTGGGTAATTGGGTGTTTTGAAGAAAGAGATTCTTGAAATATTAAAAGCATCCAAGGCGGTTAGAGAAAAGTGAGTATATAGTGCTGCAATCGAGGATCAGCTGTGACTATATTGAATGGCAGAGCAGGCTTGAAGGGCCTAGTATCTATGATTGTCCATTCTACGTTTCCATGTTTCTATTTTCCTATGTTCCATGTTTCTAGGATATAGATGACCAGAAATTAAGGAAGAAAGGAAGTTTAGGCTCACATTTTAGCCTGCTGCTGTAGGCCAAATGAAGGTTTTAAAAACCAAAAGCATTGAAAAATTTTAAGCAAATTCAAAAATTTCAATCCTTTCACTGCCCTTCCTTTTTAATCTTTTCCTCTGGCCTTTTTGACTTTCAGGGATGGGTCATAACCCCATATGTACATCCGCTGACTTTAGGATAGCCATTCTAAAAGATATAATCTTTTTGTATATTCTCCTACATGCTCTTTTCATCCTGTCTAATGCAGTTTGTGAACCTTAATGAATTATGTCTCCCCATTGAGTTGTGAATCACCTCTGCCAAGTTGCAAAGAGGTTTGGCATATAAAGGCACATAATCAACATGCTCCATGCAACATCTGTACAGGTCCATGAGTAGAAGGAAACACAATACTGAGTGCCTACAAGAGGGAGGTAATGTGTTTGCAGCACCCACTTGAAAAAGTCTGCAGGAAATTTGGTCACTTACTTTGACATGAGTGAGAGACAGTGCTGAAGGAGGTTGTATTTATCCCAACAGTTGAGGGCTGAACTTTGTGCTCATCTCCAAGAAGAGCTGCAATTCAGGGGATGCCAGAGACAGACACTGAAGCTCACTGTGAGCATTCATTTATTTGCTGGCAGTTTGTTTCAAGGCTCTGCAACCGGCCAATAAGATGCCTCTCAGTCAGCAGAGCTGGTTCACTGTTTTAAGAGCCATGTTATTTCAAGATGGAAAACATTGTGGAAAAATGAAAATTGTCTATTTTGGGAGGAAAAACAGGCATGCAGAACATTTCTACATGGTGAGACATCAGAAATCATTCATGTCAAAACCTACTTGGGTGTCCTTGTTCATGAGACACTGAAAGCTAATATGCAGATGCAGCAAGCAATATAGCATGTTTACCTTTTTCTTGCAAGAGAACTTGAGTAAAAGACCAAAGAAGACTTGTTGCTATTGTACAGAACTTTGGTGAGTCCATACCTGCAGTAGTGTGTACAGTTTTGGGCTCCTTATCTAATACTTGCCATTGAGGGAGTGTCATGGAAGTTAACCTGTTGATTCATGGGTTGGTAGGACTATAAGAAGGGGTTGAGAATACTGAGTTTAAATTTAAATCTAACATTCTCGAAAGGTTAGCACTGCTGCTTCACAGCTCCTGGGGCCCAGGTTCGGTTCCACCCTCGGGCAACTTGTGGAGTTTGCACATTCTCCCCATGTCTGCGTGGGTTTCCGCCGGGTGTTCTGGCTTCCTTCCACAGTCCAAAGATGTGCAGGTTAGATGGATTAGCCATGCTAAATCGCCCATAGTGTCCACGGATGTGTAGGTTAGGTGGATTAGCAATGGGAAATGCAGGGTTACAGGGATAGGGTGTGATGCTCTTTGGAGATTGGTGTGGACTTGAAGAGCTGAATGGCCTGCTTCCTTACTGTAGGGATTCTATGATTCTATGAAAAAATGAGAGGAGATCTCTTTGAAACGTTCAAAATTCTGACAGCACTCGACAGCCCAGATGAGGGAAAGTTGTTTCTTCCACCTGGGAACCTAGAACTGGGGACATGTCTCAGTTAAGGTCAAGGCCATTTAGGACTAAGATGCGCAGGAATTTCTTCACTCAGAGGTGGTCAGTCTTTACAATCAACTCTCCCAAGGTTATGGAAGCTCAATCATTGAGGATATGTAAGACAGAGGTCGACAAATTATTAGGCATTAAAACATCAAGTGATATGTGGATAGTGTGAATAATGGCATTGAGGTAGATAATCAGTTATGAATTGAATAGCAGAGTATGCTGGAAGGCTGAATTGCCTCTACCTCGAAATATATGTCCCTATATCCTTTATTCAATTCTAATATGGCGCTTAATGTTGTACATCTAAAGAGAGATACCTAATTTTCCAGGATGCTTGGTTTAAAGAGACAATATATTTCTATACTTGATATTCTCATGGGAGGTGAGGTGAGGTCAATTTCTATGCTGCTAAGATTCATACTTATCTCAGAGATTAATGCTCCTAACAATCTCTGGCACCTGTGGCCAAGCTCAGTGCCTGTTTGAAGTATGCTTCCACACACCTCTGGAATTACTGAAGGCAAGGCTGCAATCCTGGTATATTTCCAGCACCTGACAATAATTGTGTACAGGACAAAGGTGTAAGACTGACTTTTGCCCGTGGAACAAAGGGATTCAGGTCGAGATGCTATCAGGTAGAAAATGTTATAAATAAGAATATGTTTGACCTAAAATGTATTGAACCTCATCTGAATGTGAAAAATTATGTAACATTTTCAAAGTAGTTTAATTTTCAACACAGTTATAAGATTCGGCACTGACCTATGGTGTGCAGCAGTGTATAGCAGAGATTACTGAGGATCAAAAGACTTTTTCACTCTTACACTCTGCTGCTCTGATCTTGCAGGATTAGTTGGAAGGCAATTAAAATTAGCTTAACCCTGGTTGGAGGTTTTTGGATCAAAAACTAAGAAAACTATCACAAGACTAAAACTGAAGTGATAGAAATTAAACATGACTCAAATTCATTTAATTTTATTAAAGGGGCACTGTCTTCATTAAAAAAAAAGCAAAACTGAGTAACCTTTAAGTGGCTATCTGAACTTATTTGGATTCAGAATCCTGGTGGTGGATTAGGTTTAAATTACTTCTTGTGTTTTTACCTTCAGATTTCCATTATTTATGCACTATTACTAGAAAAGCATAAACCTTTGTTGTTAAATCCAACATCAGAATACTGAAATTACTTACATTCTTCGTCTTATCGAATGTCTGCTAAAGGAGCCTTGTCTATCAGCTGCACACATCAACGGGTCTGTCATTTTCCATCCATCATTTGTAATGGATGGAATCCCATGGTAAGTACACAATGATTTCCTGAATCTGGAGCAGAAAATTCACATTAATATATTGGCCTTGCAATACAAGCTGGAATTTTTTTCCTTTATGTAAAATGCTGAAATTCAGAAAGAAATTATAAATTATGCCACCTATCTTTCCAAGATAAGAAAGCATCCAATGTTCATTGATCCAATGTGATAGTTGTGCAAAATGAAGACAGTTAAAAAAAACTTATCAAAATAGAATCACACACTTGTCGAGTCCTACAGAGTGGACTGTAGGAAAAGCTGCCCCTCACATCTCAGTGTGACATTAAAATAGTGACATTAACCATTATAGAAAAGGGATGAATGGAAATTAAGGAAGGCTAAAATGTAATGGGGACATAAGGACAACAATAATAAAGGGAACACAAATGCTAGGAGGAATCATGATAAATCTCAGGCAGAGCCTGCATGTCTCTCAGAAGGACGCAAAATCAAAATATTGCCACCTTTACACCAAACCCAGCTGCACAATAATGTAGAAAATAGCTGCAGTCACATTTAGTGCAGGTGGAGTCAATTACTGTTTCTGTTTGAGGTCAGAATATAATTCTTTGCATGTGAACCCTTGCTAGAGGCAGTTGTATTTATCATGCTACCAATCTGACATTAAATTTGACTTTATTGAAGTCTTGACCCTTCCATGCATCCTGGCTCCCTGTAATGTCAGATCACAAAGCTATGTAGATAAAAACTGAAATCTCATCTTCGTTCTACATTTCTGCATTTCATTGCATGCCTGACACTGGAAAGCAACATTTCCAAGCTGCCACATTCTCAGAATGAACTGCAGTAATATGCACTGTAGTACTCAAGAACGGCCTTTTCATTGGAAGGGGATGCTATCACAGCGGATAAGTGCCTCAATTTCACTCACTCAATGTAACATTAGATTTTGGATTGGCAACATATAGTTGGATAAGGTTTCATAGTTCAGATATCCACTTCAACTCATGACATTGGCCTCCTAGTGAATTGTTGATAGCATACTGTATCAGGACACTCCACAGTGATTGACATTAGGGATCAGGACCACCCTTACTGTTTTACTGTTCAATTCCAACATTCCCCACAGATTATTTTCTCACACATCTGAAATAAAATTTGAGCTTGGAGGATTCCTTGTGGCCTTATTGGACATCCAACAATAGCATTGAAGAAGATATCAGTTGCAATTCTACCTCCAAGCCTAGAGAGCAAAGCAACCTGAAGCTCATGTCACATGGCCTGCAGAGAGAGATGCAGCAGGGGAAGATGCCCCAAGCGAAGGTGCAGGAGAATGACTAGAGAGTGAATCTCCTGGTTTCACTGTCATTACCTACCATTGTCAGAAACTCAAAGTCGGCACAGACTGAGGATGTCTCAGGCCATTTTCATCAAGCTCTGTTAGCTGCTGGAGCTACACAGGCATTTGGAAGGAACAGAACATGCCAATACCTGTCAAGGTTATGTCAGCTAGTTTTATACCTGTGGCTTGTTCTAAACAGCAACCGTCTGACATCACTCAAGCCTCACCTCATTAACACATCTGGGATGTCATAGATTACTTTTGTCCAGATGACTTACATTAGGTTATATTGTTCCCCAGTGAGGATGAGAGTCAAGCAGCTCTGGTATTTGGAATCTCTAACACCTATCCACAGGCTACAGCCAGGTCACTTTCGAGCTCATTATCACTGACCTGTGGAGTTTGTCAATCGCAAACGCTTCCAATCATTCAACATACAATAAGTCTGTCATAACCAATGCTAATTTTGAAAAATGTGCACCAGATATTTTGGAAGCACCCATTAAGTGTACTTAAACAGAAGATCTGAATTAAAAATCACACAACACCAGGTTATAGTCCAACAGGTTTATTTGGCAGCACTAGCTTTTAGAGTGCCACTCCACAGCTACCTGATGAAGGAGCAACACTCCAAAAGCTAGTGCTTCCAAATAAATCTGTTGGATTATAACCTGGTATTGTGTGATTTTTAACTTGCTACACCCCATTCCAACACAAGCACCTCCAAATCATGAAGAACTGAAAGTTCCTTCATAGAGTCAAAGAGTTATACAGCACAGGAATAGATTCTTCTATCTAACTTGCCCATGCTGGCCAGGTATCCTAAGCTCATCTAGTCCATTTGCGCGTTTGGCCCATATTCCTTGATTGATATACCCATCCAGATGTCTTCTAACTTGTAATTTACTCACTTCCGCCATCTCCTCTGACAGCTTGTTCCATACATGCACTACCCTCTGTGTGAAAAAGATGCCATTCAGGTCCTTTTAAAATTGTTCCCCTCTCAATTTACACCTGTGCCCTCCCTATTCTGGGAAAAAGACCTTGGTTATTCTCTCAATCTATGCCCCTCATGGTTTTATAAACCTCTATAAACTCAACGCTCCAGGGAAAAAAGCCGCAACCTATTCAGCTTGTCCTTATAGCTCAAACTTTACAACCTTGACAAAATCCTTATAAATCGTTTCTGAACCATTTCAAATTTAACAACACCTTTCCTACAGTAGAGAGACCAGAATTGAACACAGCATTCCAAAAGTGGTCTCACCAATGTCCTGTACAGCCGCAATACGATGCCCTAATGAATATACTCAATATCTTCAAGGTCTTTACACCACACAGTGATGGCTGCGTATACACCTTCCAAACATCACTGATGACACATTTACAAACCCACACACTGATGCAACAGAAAATACAAATGCTTTTACCAGGGTCATAACAGAACAGGCAATAGGTTTACTGAAGTTGAGGTTTCAATGCTCAGACTGCTCTTGCAGGACAATTCAATATTGCTTTGAAAGGGTGTGGCTCTCATTGTAGCATACTGTGCCATTCACAACTGGAGCCAACAAAGGGGAAATGTCCTGGATGCCACTGAACTGACCAATGAGAACAATTCTCTGACGATGAGGATAAGGATTAGGACATTGATCGGAAGGCATATCCAGGAGCCCATGATAGAGCTCTGCAGTGTGAAGTGCAAGAGGCCAGACAGAACTTCACTGTTTCGAGCATTAATGAGTAGGTTTAAACCTTCTTTCATCGTGTTACTTTCTGTTAGTTATATGACAAGCAGCCCTTGGTCAGTTCACAGTATATATGGACCTGTTCATTTCTGTACTCCTTGAATTTTTCTGTTGCTGAGTAAATGTTTTTTTCATCATGATTTATCAGTGGTATCTTTGGCTAATCCTACCTTGAAAGTATTTGCACTTTAAAGGTCCCCCTTACCAATCAGGAGAAAGTTGTGTCAGCAAGACAGAGTAATCACATTGCCTGGTGCTGAGGGTTTTAGGCTTCAGTCAGGATATGATATCCAAGAGCTCTGTAGCACAGACCCTCATGCTACCAATGAGATTCATTCCTCCTATTGACCAAACAGGTTGTACCCACCACCTGTATTCATCTATCACTACCTCACCATTCCACCCCCCCCTCCCCACTTATAACCCTTCCCCCTCTCCCCTGCCTTTATCTGCAGCTACCCCTACCACTACTGCCATTCCTGAAGAAGGGATATACCTGAACTGGCAACTTCTCCACCTCCTGCTCCTGCCTGGCTTGCTGTGTTCTTCCAGCCTCCTGCTTGTCTACTCCTTATAAAATGCAGCAGGTTGTGAGAAATCCTGAGGCATCTCCTTTTCATCATCGGTGAATCTTCAATGTTTTAGAGTTTGCATAAGAAATGCTCAAGCATCCTGTATTTTTAACCTAAGAGAGGCAACGCTTTTGCGCAAATTCTTTCAGCAGGCCAGTACCTAATGAGGGAAAGTGGAAATGTGTATTTCCCATTGTACACCTTCCAGTGTTGAATGGCATTGCACCCTCTTAAAAAGTTGAAAGTATAGTCTCTCCAGAGGTGAGTGGAATCATCACTGATCCAGTACTCACACTCACAGGGTGTCCTGTCCATGTAGTTTGCAGGGAGACTTGCAGGTGATGGTGACTTGACTTATTCTTCCAAGAGGTCAGGGTCATGTGTTTGGGAAGTGCTTTTGATGGAGTTTCTGCAGTGCACCATATAAACTGTGCTTATTGTTGCTAGTCTGTGCCAGTGGTGGAGGGAGTGAATGTTTAACAAAGTGGATGGGGTGCCAATGAAGAAGGTTATTTTAGCCTGGGTATTGTTGAGTTCCTTGAGTGTTATTAGAACTACATTCATCCAGCCAATACGCATGTGAAATACAAATATCTGTTGTAAACTTTGCCTAAAAGATGTGTATAATAACGTTTTCAGTGGAATCAAGTCTGCACATTCGGGTTCCAATTTTATGTTTGATTTGAATTGGATATCACTGCTTCTTAAACCAGCATTGCCCACTACAATAGACAATTTCAATGCAAAACGAAAGAGCCACAACTTGACCCCAGCAGCTATGTTTATTGCTGATATAAATTATTTGTAATAAAGAGTAAACAAAAATAAAATCTAACTACAGCCCCATCACACTTCATATTATTACTATCAGGCACCCTCTCCATTATATGTTTTCATTGCTTTTCAGATTAACTAAATATTGTGACATGAGAATCCTATAGACTACTAATCCGACAACTGTTTAATTCCACAGTTATTAATTATACCATACCTAATTGATATGGGAATATGTATCATGATAATGGTTCATTCCAAGATGTGAAAAGGTCTTCTTTAATGCACAGTCCTTGACTTTTGAATATTTATCAACTGTGCCTCATCAATAATGTACAAACGACAAACAAATCATCACTATCAAATTGCTTAGCTTCAAGAAATTAAAATATCCTCCAATAATGATTGCGCAGCTTTCAGCTAAATGCTTTATTTGTGCAGGTGCCAAACGGAGGAGGATCTAACATGTGTTATCTTAGTCGTCATAACAAGGAGTTCATCCATTCTCTGCAACTTGTTATCTTTTTGCAGCTGTAGAGAAGTGGATATAATCATTATTTATCCTGCAAGTACTGGCATCATTTTATCATGTTTTAGTCCTTATCACTCCAGTGTATTTGAAGTAAAAATGTGATTGCTGAAAGAAAAATGATTGTAGGGATTTATAATTGCTTAACAATTATTTTACCCAAGTTATAATTTGCTCATTATTATTTGTAATTTATTAATTATATACTGGACATGTTATGGAGGTGGAATTCTGTGAAGAATTTGGTTTCTCTTTTAATTTTCCATAATTACACCAGCTTTGTCTTACACGTTTTCTTTGAAATCAATTCCTGCTCAGTTTTTCTTTCACATCAACAGTGAGCTGACTAAGCAGTACTTCTTCGGCAGAATAAAATTTAGAACATTTTCAGCAATGTGATCAAGAACTGACTGGATAGACAGTTCTGATTTTAATTGTTCAATTACATGCACTACATGCAGGAGACATTATCACATCTTGAAATGAACTATTATTATGATGTATATCCCCATATCAGTTCGGTATGGTATAATTGATATCTGTGGAATTAAACAGCTGTAGGATTAGCGGTCTAGAGGTTCTCATGTCATGATATTTAGAAAACAGAAACCAGCTATCTCACAGTGCTCCTCTCTTCAGTACATGCATTTCCAACTTTCAAATACTTTCATTTCTAAAAAAGCAGACACAATCTCATAGGTTCTGAAAGGACTTACAGAAATAATTAGTTTGAAATCCAACATAAGCTTATCGTGATGTACAGCATGGAAACAGACCCTTCAGTCCAACCTATCCATGCTGGTCAGATATCCCAACCCAATCTAGTCCCACCTGACAGCACCTGGCCCATATCCCTCCTAGCCCTTCCTATTCATATACCCATCAGATGTCTTTTAAATGTTGCAATGGTGCTAACCTCGACCACTTCCTCTGGCAGCTCATTCTATACACGCACCACCTTCTGCGTGGAACATTTGCCCTGTAGGTCTCTTTTATATCTTTCCCCTCTCACCCTAAGCCTATGCCCTCTAGTTCTGGTCTCCACCACCCCAGGGAAAAGATTTTGCCTACTTATCCTATTCATGCCCCTCGTGATCTTATAAACCTCTACAAGGTCTTCCCTCAGCCTCCGATGCTCCAGGGAAAACAGCCCTAGCCTATTCAAACTCTCCCTATAGCTCAAATCCTCCAACCCTGGCAACATCCTTGTAAATCTTTTCTGAACCCTTTCAAGTTTCACAACATCTTTCTGATAGGAAGGAGACCAGAATTGCATACAATATTCCAACAGTGACTTGACTAGTGTCCTGTACAGCCGCAACATGACCTCCCAACTCTTGTACTCAATACTCTAACCAATAAAGGAAACCATACCAAATGCCTTCTTCACTATCCTATCTACCTGCGACTCCACTTTCAAGGAGCTATGAACCTACACTCCAAGGTCTCTTTGTTCAGCAACATTCCCTAGGACCTTACCATTAAGTGTATAAGTCCTGCTAAGATTTGCTTTCCCAAAATGCAGCACCTCACATTTATCTAAATTAAACTCCATCTGCCACTTCTAAGCCCATTGGCCCATCTGGTCAAGATCCTATTGTAATCTGAGGTAACCTTCTTCGCTGTCCACTAAACCTCCAATTTTGGTGTCATCTGCAAACTTACTAACTATACCTTTTATGCTCACATCCAAATCATTTATCTAAATGATGAAAAGGAGTGGACCCAGCACTGATCCTTGTGGCATTTCACTGTGTTACAAGCTTCCAGTCTGAAAAACAACCCTCCATCACCATCTGTCTTCTACCTTTGAGCCAGTTCTGTATCCAAATGGCTAGTTCTCCCTGTATTCCATGAGATCTAACCTTTTTCACCAGTCTCCTATGGGGAACCTTGTTGTACACTTTACTGAAGTCCATATGGATCATATTTACTGCTCTGCCCTCATCAATCCTCTTTGTTACTTCCTCAAAAAAGCTCAACCAAGTTTGTGAGACATGATTTTCCATTCATAAAACCATGCTGATGATCCTTAATCAGTCCTTGCCTTTCTAAATACATATACATCCTGTCCCTCAGGATACCCTCCAACAACTTGCCCACCACCAACATCAGGCTCACTGGTCTATAGTTCCCTGGCTTGTCCTTACTACCTTTCTTAAACAGTGGCACCATGTTAGCCAACCTTCAGTCTTCCGGCACCTCACCTGTGACTATCGATGATACAAATATCTCAGTAAGAGGCCTAGCAATCACTTGTCTAGCTTCCCACAGAGTTCTTGCGTACACCTGATCAGGTCTTGGGGATTTATCCTCTTTTATGCATTTCAAGACATCCAGCACTTCCTCCTCTGTAATATGGACATTTTTAAAGATGTCATTATCTATTTCCCTACAGTCTACATCTTCCACGTCCTTTTCCACAGTAAATATTGATGCAAAATACTCATTTACTATCTGCCTGGGAAGCCTCTGGAAAAGGACAGAAGAGGTAGAACGCAAAGTCACAGCGGTGGAAGCTGATATTGATTCCTCCAAGGATAGGATCCAGGCCCTAGAGACACAGGTCCGTAATTAGTTTGACCAGGTTGATGACCTCGAGAACAGGGGCAGAAGAAAAAATACTCGGATTGTTGGTCTGCTAGAGGGTAAGGAAGATGAGTGACCAGTGGAATTTATTGTGGACTGGTTGCTGAAATTCCTTAACTTGGAGCTGGAATGGGAAGTTTGAAGGTTGAGAGGGCTCACCAGGTCATGGTATGGAGGCCAGGTTTGGCCCAACGTCCTTGTCTTATCCTGGTGCAGTTCTATAATTATTAAGATAAGCAGGGAATTGTAGAAGTTTCCAGAATCCTGGGGAAGGATCTGAAGGCCTTAGTTTACGAGGGCTCTAGGATCATGTTTTTCCAGGACTTCTCAGTGGTAGTGATCTGGAAAAGGAAATCCTATGATGGCTTTAAGCAAAAACTGAGGGAGCTCAGGATCCAGTACTCTCTGTGGTACCCAGCAGTGCTTTGGATTGCCTTTAATGGATCCGTACACATCTTTGACTCATCAGAGAAGGCAAGAGACTTTGTGGACAAACTAACTTAGTCTGAACAATCTGGTATGTACAAATAATAGCATTGTTTGGATATGTCTCTATTTTTCTTCTTTCAAAAAAAAGATGAAGTCCTGTCTGGATTTTCTTTTCCTCTTTCTTTTTGGTAATAATCTGGTTAAAACTATGCTCGGGGACGACTAGGCTATTTACTTTTAACTTGTAAATGAAGCTATACAGAGGGAAGGGTAGGGGACTGACTGACTTACTATTCATTTTTAACTTCTTTGTTCACAATGTGATTTTTTTTGTGTATTTTCTTTCTTTGTTGCTTGTATTTATGGGGGGGGAGAAAATGTTTGGGATGCCTATTTATGGGCAGTTTACGCCTGGTTCAGATATTTAAATGCCCTGGTTGCTCTATTAGCAGCGGGATGAGAAGTTGGGTTTTGGACGGGGGGTGAATTCCACTATTCAGTGTCATTGGTGCTTTATGTGTTGTTTAGTTTTTTTTTATTTTTGTTGCACATGGCCTTTGATAGGTGTAGGTTTCTTAACTGTCGTGGTTTCAGTTTGTGTAGTTTTTATGTTCTGTAGAATTTCTGTCAATAAGTCTCGGTGATTTATAATTCAAGTTCCTCCTCTCTGAAATCTAAATGTTACTGCAGAAGGTTATGGCTAATGATTTGTTTAAATGGTGTACCTGGACTATCAAGGAGAGCCACTTACCAATTAAGAGGAAAAAAGGTACTTGTGAGTCTTAGAAAGGAAAAGGTGGATATTGCTTTATTGCAGGAGACACACTTGAATGATAGGGAGCATTTGAAATTGCAGCAGAATGACTTTCACCCTTGAATACCATTAATAGGGGAGAGATTATTTTGGTTCGGAGGAATCTCCTATTTAAGCTAATTGAGTGTGTAAAAGACACACTGGAAGTTTGTAATCCTCAAAGCCCTGATAAATGGGGAAGAATATGGTGTTTTAAATGTTTACTGCCCTCCGGTCCATCCCGTCGGGTTTCTGGGAGATGCGTTCTCTAAATTGATCAGTCTCGACTCTCAGCTTATCATCTTGGGGGAGATTTTAATTGCCTTATGGACACCACGGTAGACAAGTTGCCCAAAGGCCCCCCAATAGCCTCTATACAAACTAAACAGTTAGTGGATCTGTGTGTGGAGTTAGGGTTGGTGGACGTCTAGAAGCATCCCCACCCAAAAGGCAGGGATTTTACATTTTTTGTTTCAATCACCACAGGTGCCACACCAGGATTGATTTTTCTTTTATCTGACCCCTGTGGCAATCCTGGATTTCATGGTGTCTTGTATGATAGATAATATTACCATCACCAATCATGCTCCAGTGTACCTGTTGTTTAAGATTAAGAACTCTGTAGCAGGCCCAAAACCCTGGCGAATAGATCCCTTTATCCATAAGGATAATAGGTTTGTGGAGTATTTCTCTAATGAATTCAGGGCGTTCCTAGACATTAATTCAGGTTCAGTTAGTAGCCTGTCCATTCTTTGGGAAATTGCCAAAGCCTATGCAAGAGGTTAGTTATCACCTACTCTGGGGTAAAAACAATGACTGCAGATGCTGGAAACCAGATTCTGGATTAGTGGTGCTGGAAGAGCACAGCAGTTCAGGAAGTGGCAGAAGGGTGAGCAGCAACATGTCCTCGAAGCATGGTTGAAGGCAGCCGCAAGGCTTGTTTTGACAGGCTCTCATTGGCCAACCTACAGAGGATCAGCATTGAACTCTGTGCTCACGCAGACAGCAAAGAAGGGGGAAAAACAAAGGCTGTTCGAGCATGTGGACAAACCAGTTAAGTACTTAGCGTATCTTGCCAGAAAGAAAAGTGCCTCTCAGTCCATTATGCCGATTAGGGAAGGTGCTGGATATCTAACCTGTGATTCTAAAACAGATTCAAGCAGCATTTTAGACATTTTATTCTGAATTATACCAGTCTGAAGATTGTGAGGATGGGCGGGCCTGGATGGAGGCTTTTTCTTTCAAGAGTCTGGAGCTTCCAGGCATGACCCCTGAACAAGAGTCTTTTCTCAATGCTCCCTTATCAGAGCAAAAGGTGCAGGAGGCTGTGAAGCAGCTTCAGTGTGGAAAGGTGCCCAGTCTTGATGAATTTCCCAGTGAAGTTTATAAGGAATTAATAAGCATATTGTCAGATTTGATCGCAACATTTTTTGAAGACGTAACAAAGAGGATTGGTGAGAGCAGAACGGTAGCTATGATCTATATGGACTTCAGTTAGGCATTCGACAAGGTTCCCCATGGCAGACTGGTTAGCAAGGTTAGATCTCATGGAATATAGGGAGAACTAGCCATTTGGATAAAGAAGTAGCTCAAAGGTAGAAGACAGAGGGTGGCAGTGGAAGGTTGTTTTTCAGACTGGAGCCAGTGACCAGTGGGGTGCCACAAGGATCAATGCTGGGTCCACTACTTTTCGTCATTTATATAAATGATTTGGATGTGAGCATAAGAGGTATGGTTAGTCAGTTTGCAGATGACACCAAAATTCGAGACATAGTCGACAGCGAAGAAGGTTACCTCAGATTACAACAGGATCTTGACCAGATGGGCCAATGGGCTGAGGAGTGGCAGATGGAGTTTAATTCAGTTAAATGCGAGGTGCTGCATTTTGGGAAAGCAAATCTTAGCAGGACTTACACACTTAATGGTAAGGTCTTTAGGAGTGTTGCTGAACACTCCCAAGGTCCTTGGAGTGTAGGTTCATAGCTCCTTGAAAGTGGAGTCACAGGTAGATAGGATAGTGAAGAAAGCATTTGGCATGCTTTCCTTTATTGGTCAGAGTATTGAATATAAGAGTTGGGAAGTCATGTTGCGGCTGTACAGAACATTGGTTAGGCCACTTTTCAAATACTGCATGTAATTCTAGTCTCCTTCCTATCGGAAGGATGTTGTGAAACTTGAAAGGGTTCAGAAAAGATTCACAAGGATGTTGCCATTTTTGGAGGATTTGAGCAATAGGGAGAGATTGAGTAGGCTAGGGCTGTTTTCCCTGGAACGTCAGAGACGGAGTTATGACCTTATAGAGGTTTATAAAATCATGAGGGGCATGGATAGTGTAAATAGACAAAGTCTTTTCCCTGGGGTGGGGGAGTCCAGAACTAGAGGGCATAGGTTTGGGGTCAGAGGAGAAAGATATAAAAGAGAACTAAGGGGTAACTTTTTCATGCAAAGGGTGATGTAGGTGTGGAATGGACTGCCAAAGGAAGTGGTGGAGGCCAGTACAATTGCAATCTTTAAAAGGCATCTGGATGGGTATATGAATAGGAAGGATTTGGAGGGCTATTGGCTGGGTGCTGGCAGGTGGAACTAGATTGGGTTGGGATATCTGGTCGGCATGGACGAGTTGGACCGAAGGGTCTGTTTCATGCTGTACATCTCTATGACTCTATGCCTTTATGCCCCATCTCCAGCAGTTCCACACGAAGGCCACCTTGCTGATCTTTGACAGGCCCTATTCTTTCCCTAGTCACCCTTTTGTCCTTAATCTATTTGTAAAAACCCTTTGGATTCTCCTTAACTCTATTTGCCAAAGCTATCTCATGAGCCCTTTTTGCCCTCCTGATTTCCCTCTTGAGTATACTCCTACTGCCTTTATACTCTTCTAAGGATTCACTCGATCTCTGCTGTCTATACCTGATAAATGCTTCCTTCTTTATCTCAACCAAAACCTCAATTTCTCTAGCATTCCAGCAGTCCCATGCTCCTAACTATGCCCTGAGTTCATCTGCCTTCCCTGTTAGGCCTCTTGCATTGAAATAAATGCAGTTTGATTTATCAGTCCTACCTTGTTCTTTGCTTTGTCCCTGCCTGCCCTGACTGTTTGACTCGCCTTTGTTCTCAACTGTACCAGTCTCAGACTGTAATGTAAGGGAAATAATAATTAATTATTAAGTAATTTACTAATCTAATTATTTAAAGTGCAGATAGAGTATTCTTCCCGTCCATTTCATGCTGATTTTCCATTGTCCTGATTTGTGTAACATTACTTCCTGCACAATATTTAGCTACTACTTCAATCACCTCAAAGGGGAATCCAAAAGTATTAAGAGTGGTAAATCAGGAGAGGTGATGATTGGGTGAGAGATCAGAAGACATTAAAAGGATAAATAAGTGAAGAAAGGTCGATAACTGTGAAGGAGTCAAAGAAGTCAATAGGCAAAGAGGCAGTGGCAATTGGACAAAGTAGGAAGATTGCTTAGACTGTGCCAGAGGTAAGAACAGGAAGGATCGTTGGGCAGACAATTTGAGGGGAGGGGAAAGAGATTGAAGATGGAGGAGAAATATGGGAAATGGAGTTACCAAACAGATAGCAGAATGCAAAGAATGTCATCAATGTGTACAAATTATGTTACTTTCAATCAGTTACTTGCAACCACAGGCAACTCCCTTCTTCATTACACCATTTACCATCTAAAATGGAAGTAAAAGATAGAAAGAAAAGAGCGGAGAAACTAAGAAGCAAAATGATCAAGATGATGAGAAAAGATGAGGCGTGGGAAAGAGGGGAGGCAGAAAAAAAATCTAGTGCCATAGAGACAATAAAGATGTACTGAAGGGAGATCATAAACTGTTATTGCCATGATCAACACCATTGCAAATGCACTGGTGACATGTTACCAAATGGCAGACAATTCTTGGTTGTATCACACTTATTTTGACCATCAAATTTTAGTACTAGCAAAATGAGTTTGTCCTTCTGGTTTTCAGGTAAAAACTATACCAATTTGCATGCAGATGCCTGTACCCAATCTGTGTAGATTGTTAGACTCATTACATTGCAAGATGCCCATTTCTTTAGGCAATAAAAAACAGATTTTTAGACATATTAAGCAAGGGCCTTAGGTATATCCAGAAGAAAAGGTTAGTAATACTTGGAAATAGACATACTGGTCACACTGGACCTTCATTTTGAAGAATACTGGTTGGGTCAGAACAGAATGTCTCTTTGTCAGTTTTACTGGTTTTTCATTCTTGCTACTTGATGACCCTATCCCCAAACTTGGATTTTTGTTTTTGTTTTCATTGGCCCTAAGGCCTATACTACCCATTTTAATTTCCTAAGAAAAGTTGATTTTTCTATGAGAAGTACCAAAAGAGATCCTGCAAAACAATTATTTTTTTTAAAAATTGAGTATACACTTGCTGTGAGCCCACTTTTACTCAGGTAAAAATCACACAACATCAGGTTATAGTCCAACAGGTTTATTTGGAAGCACTAGCTTTTAGAGTGTCACTCCACAGCTACTTGATGAAGGAGCAACACTCCAAAAGCTAGTGCTTCCAACTAAATCTGTTGGACTATAACCTGGTGTTGTGTGATTTTTAACTTTGTACACCCCAGTCCTACACCGGCATCCCCAAATCACTTTTAATTAGTGTAACTCTTTCCTCATTTTGTTAATAAAATACTTGTACAACTTGATATCTTGGTTTTAACTATGCAGTTAATCTGTTTGGTCACTTAAAAATTGAAACAAGTACACCAACTAAAATAGTTTATTTTTAAATTAAGGTTTTGTTTTCTTCAAGCCTTAAAAACATAATTTTTATTTATATATTTTTCTTTTGTTTCATAAGTTAATCTTTTATTTTCTGTCAAGTTATGATAAGTACCTTGCTAATCTTGTATCATACCATTTGTGCATTGTCAACCTCAATTACAAACCAAATATTCTGCAATTGTATTGATTTCTGGCTTTTACCAACTGTTGGAAGATCAATTGTACTGTTTATTCCCACTTGAACAATGTTGGTTACACTGACAAGTGATATTAATGCATAAGTATTTTGGTTGTTGCTGAGCAAATAGTTTACGCAGTAGTTTCATCAGATTTAGGCATTAAGGGAGCATGCTCATAACTCTTAGGATGTGGAGTCAAATGTATTGTGATTTATTTAGGGAAGATATACAAAATCACTGGATAAGGATTAATACTTATGCATGATAAGAAGTTAAAACCACAACTCTGGTACAATTACTTCATATTGGCACAAATACAACAGGATCCAAAACAAATGGCGCATGGACAATAATGCCCTGAAGTGGCCCAAAAGTGGAGTTTCAGTTGGGTCTCATTCTGATTATTTCAGCAATGTCGGAGAGCTGGTTCTGCCTCCAGAGGCCCATCTCAAAGGAAGTACTATAGATCCATTTTCCATTCGCCCCAGTGACTGTCAGAACTGCTTCAAATAGCACTTTTTTTCTTCTAGGTTCAACATGAAATGGAAAAAAAAACTTGCTGCAGCAACAGTTGAAAAGTTTATTTTATGCCATTTGGCACAGAAGGATTTTTGAACATTCAAAACATATCAGAGTATAACAGATTTTACTTCAGATGGACGGCACTATAAGCAAACTTGCTATTCCACTTTGTTTATCTTTCAGAAGGCATATGTATGATCTTAACGATATAATATCCGTAATCTGATAGAAGCGAATGTGTACAGTTGTCAGACTGCATTTACTGCTGTTCACCAAAGATGGTGCTGATGCTACAGCACCTCCATGTTGTGTCTTGTGGATCCTTAGCTTTTATTGCAGAGAAACCAACGTTCCAATCAAATGGTATCTCAGAAGATAGTGAATCCACACTGGAGGGATTTGATGAAACAGGGATTCCTCTCAGTTCATTACTAGAGACACTCTTGTTTTTAATGTACATTAATGCCTCAGATGCTGATATTGGGCACAATATTGAAATTTGCAGTTGACGCAAACTTGAAGTGTAGCTGTTGGGATGATAGAACCCAAAGTCAAGTTACAACTAGTGAGTCTAAAATTCTTCAATTCCACGTGTCCACAACCCAGTTTCTTCATCACATATACCAGATCCTGAGATACCAAATGGGTACAGGAGGATCACACATTCTGTCATTTCCAGATTTTGGGTCTATCACCTAAAGTGATAAAGGAAACTCTTCATAATTCTATTTGGGCATGATCCATGTACTCACAAAAATTCTGTCTCACCACAACAAACCTTCAGGATGGACAATGTTTTGAATCGGTCATTAGCCTGCAGACATTAGAGCTCAACATTGTTAAAAGTATAAAAAGGAGAAAAATGGCAGTCATTTCTGATCGGCTTTTTTATGCTAATCTGGATAACTTGGCCTTTCCTCAAAGCCAGAAACTCCAGATTTACAAGCAGCTGACATCCTAAAGAAAGCTTTCTCAGCAATCCATATCCAGTGGACTTAGGATGTTTATTTATACCAAGTGCCATAAGGGAGGACCTAAACAGTGATTGTAAAGGGAAATAGAATTCAGTGATTTTGGGTCTTAGTTAACATAAGCTAAACATAATAATGCTCCAGGCCCTAGGCTAGCCAGAAGTGCCACAAGAGACCAACTGACATCTTCAAAAAATGAATGTAAATGTGGACAGCAAAGCCATAAGATCAGTGCTCCTGCAATCTCAAAAAAAGGAAGTACTCAGCATTCACTGTGAAATTAATGAAATCTAAATTGCTGCTAAAAGGCTTTTAAGTGGTTTTAAATCCCCCGTGAATAGCTGAAGCCTATGGATTCTGTTTCAATGTGATTGACAGGCCACATAACTTGGTCTGAACTATAACCTTCAGTAGACACAACAATAGAAACTTGTACCTCATTGCATCCTTGCACTCTTCTCTCAGTACTGAATCAGTGAAGAGCATGATAAACAATTTTAAGGAAATCCTTTTAAAATAATGTCCAAGTTCAGTGAGAAATGACTCACAGTTAACAGTAAGTGTTAATACTTATTTCCTGTAAAGATATAGGTTTAGTTGTTTATCACTGACTTAATTTCAATTACACATTTTGACTCTGCAAATGTTTCTTTTAAATTTCTCTTCCCGAAATAATGAATACATCTGACTCATTTTGGCAGGTTAACTAATTAAGCTAAAACCAAAATGTAGGGAGTGTTTTACTTTCTTAAGGTGAATTGATAACAGTGTGAACAATTTGTTGTAATATTGATAAAATGATGAGGTAACTGTTTTTTTGTTATTGCCCTACTTTACAATCAATGTAGAACACCATGGAAAATGTCCAGTCTTTCACAATAAAATAGCATGAAATGTATGCTGACTAACAGGATGGAATGAAAGGTACCAAATATATCACATGAAGACTCTGGAGAACAATCTCTTGTACTGAAGATATGTGATGTGTCTATTTTGGTTGTAAATCATTATAATACCTCATGGATATGTAGAAAATTCCAGCAGTTAATGTCACATATATGTTATTTAACTTGATTTTATAGCCAATAGAATTGGTATCTTTTGGTGAATATAGCTATAATGTATCAATTACTATAATCTAATTTGGTGCCCATGAGCAAAATTAGATTCCCTACAGTGTGGAAACAGGCCTTTTGGCCCCACAAGGTCCACACTGACCCATTGCCCTCTGACTAATGGACTTAACATTATGGGCAACTTAGCATGGCCAATTCACCTAATGTACACATTGTTGGAATGTGGGAGGAAACCAGAACACCCAGAAAAAACCCACACAGACTCAGGGAGAATGTGCAAACTCCGTGCAGACAGTCGCTCGAGGCTAAAATCAAACCTGTGTCCGTTGTGCTGTGAGGCAGCAGTACTATCCACTGAGCCACTGTGCCACCCCCAAAGTAAGCAAGGTAAGCAATTACATGATAAACTCAAAATTGTCCTACCAGCTGGAGAATAAAATATTCATTTGAAAATGGGTAGCTGGTTATGACATGTCATGGAAAGCAGCCTATAAAAGCACTGAAATCCACTCCAAGCTGGGGTGGGGGAGGAACAGTAGCTAGATACAGAATCTAATTAACCCAGAAATACTGCTCATCAAATTTCACTGGATTAGAGAACAAGGATTAAACACACAGGATGCAGACATGCACACATATGCAACAAATTAAAAGCACACACAGAATCAGAATGTGATCATTGAAGAGAATTTTCAGCTAAATTGAAAGCTAACATGTAAGGATTTTGTATATTTCAACTAAACAGTAATAATCAGCATTCAACCAGAATGTTCAGTCTATTTTTCATTTATTTTCATTGCCTTTGAAAATGAAGTAAATCAATTACCTAAAGAAAATGAAATCTAACTTAGCATTTCCCATATATTTATGTAACCTTGACTGATTACCCACTTAAAAAAAATAACGTTACACAAATTGCTCACTTTTTAAGGAAAATTTCAAATCTAGATTTCAAATTTTAGCAGTCCTTTAATCACAGCATCAATGCAGCAGAACCTGGGCTTCTTTCATTGATGAGAATCAATATTTCTGTCTAGATTTTAAAATACTGCTTCTGTCGGGCAATGCGGTGCATAGTAACAGTCATGTGGCTCTGTTGTCATGGAGGATGATGCAGGTGGTAGGGCTGGAAACTGGGAAGCAGCTTGTCACATGGCAAATTGTATAATGATTTCAGATGATTTGGCCTTGAACATCCGAAACTGGTGTGTTCATATGAGACGTAAGTGCGTGTTGTGATAGAAAATGAAAGAAAATAAACCAGCTATACGCTGGAGGAATCTATCTTCTGCAACATTGAACTTGTTTTGACAGCTGTTAGTACAGACCTTAGAACACTACATAAGACAATTACAATTCTCACAAAATTTGTAATTGGTAATTTAGATGTAAGAATAGTTTTCTGAGAATTTGGAACATATTTTTGTACCTGCACTTTAAAACGCATTTGCCTATCATTGATAATGATGTCAGAGCAAAACATAATACTCTATTTTTCAGAAACATAATATAAATTCATTTAACATACAAATAGACCATTCATTGGAACAGTTAAATTATTATTTTGTTTATTCGTACAGATTTTAAAAAACCTCACTTAATATTTAAGTGCTGATGTTGTTACAAGTAAATTATTTTCATTCAATTACCACTGTACAATGAAATTCGACAGTCCAAATGGCAATTTATTTCACAATAGACAATAGACAATAGACAATAGACAATAGATGCAGGAGTAGGCCATTCTGCCCTTCGAGCCTGCACCGCCATTCAATATGATCATGGCTGATCATTCCTAATTAGTATCCTGTTCCAGCCTTATCTCCATACCCCTTGACTCCACTATCTTTAAGAGCTCTATCCAATTCTTTCTTAAAAGAATCCAGAGACTGGGCCTCCACTGCCCTCTGGGGCAGAGCATTCCACACAGCCACCACTCTCTGGGTGAAGTAGTTTCTCCTCATCTCTGTCCTAAATGGTCTACCCCGTATTTTTAAGTTGTATTCACAAAAAGTGAATACTAATGCACAAAATGAACAACCTGCTCAACCATTCAAAAGGAATACTACACTGACATAAAATATAGTCTGAAACTGGGAGGCACATTGTTAATCCAGAGACCCTGACAATGTTCTGGGTACCCGGATTTGAATTCAGTAAATAGTTGGAATTAAGAATCTAATGATGGCCATGAGCCCATGTTGATTGTCAGAAAAACCTATCTGGTTCACTAATGTTCTTTAGTGAAGAAAACTGCCATCCTTCCCTGGTCTGGCCTCACAGCAATGTAGATGACTCTTAACTTGCCTTTGGGCATTTCGAGACAGGCAATAAATGCTGGCCTAGCCAGTGGTTCCCTCATCCTGTGAATAAATTATAACAAAATGTTTAAAATTTTGCTACACTTGCCATTGCATTCTATAGATTCCTCTAATGCTCAAAATTTTATGTTTGACTTCTTTCACTTTATTAATTTTCTGGAGTATGGGAATTCAGAATGAATAACTTACCTCTTCACTCTCCAGAATATGTCCACTATCTATGAGGTCCAGATGAGTGCAGCTCCAATACACTCAAGAAACTCAATATCATCTAGATCACGTTTGGTCGGCGCTCCATCCACCACATTCAACATTCACTTCTTTTATCAATGAAGCACATTGGCAGCAATATATACCTTCTATAGAGTCACTGTGTAGGAACTTACCAAGGTTCCATTGACAGCAGTTTACAGCTTTAAGGAGGAAGACTGAAGATTCATGGACACCAACACTTTCAAGTTCCCCTCCAAAACACATACATCCCAACTTGGAACGATATCACCATTCCTTCACTGTTCCTGGGAAAAGTCTGGAAATTCCTTCCAGACAGTACTTTGGATGTATTTACACCACATGGACTGCACCAAGGGAAATTGGTACTTAGCAATAATACTAGCTTATCCAGTCAGATACATGTCCCGTAAATGAATGAAGACAAAAAGACTTGCTAAGCTCGAGGAACTGTACAAATTTTGAAGGCTCAGAAATGAGCAGGTCATTGCTATTATTGAACAATTAACTCAGCCTTCTCAACTTACATAGAATATTATAGGATTTATAGTACAGCAAAAAGCCACATAACTCAACAGATCAACATCCACCACTTATGTTCCACATAGACTGCACAACAAAATTGTGAAATTCTCTTGGATTTCCGAAGGTATGGAAATTTAAAAGTTTCTTGTATATCATTATGATCTCAGTTGCTGGTATTACTCGATAGGTTTGATCCCAGACTGAAGCCTATTTTGATGATCATGTGTTATTTTGGTTTTAACAAAGGCTAAGTCAAACAAAAACATGCAATGTTGTAGAATTAACAATGAATTAACAATGAGACAGAAGTTTATTGACAAAAGACATGAAGAAAAAATAGAATAAACCAAATACATCTACTTAAGAAAGAAGTTCACAGATGTTAAATATACTTTCATTCTTATTTAGCCTAAAATGTTCATTCATAAATTAGAAAGAAAAACACCAGCTTTTGCATAGTACCCAAAATATACCCTTGGAACATAATCCAAAACATACTTCATATTATACCCAAAAGCAGTACTCTCACCAGAGTCTTTGCTTTTAATATCTCAATAATTTGGAGTTACTTATGACTTGTATGATGGGGCAGTAGGGGCTGGGGACGTGGGGGATGCATTGGCCAGGAAAGGGGCTTAAAGTGAAAGGAGGAGGGAAATCAACATTGTTGAGGAATACAAAAGGATGTGCAAAAATAATGCGAATGTTCTCCAAAAGAGAAACTCGACACTGTATAATGTTAGCAAGTCACATATTGAAGAACTCATTTGGCAGTGGACACATCTTAATCCATTGAACAATGCTGGGGCAACTTGACTATTTTGTGAAAAAGTACAGTAATCCCCAGTAAATGCTTAAGGCTTATGGTACAAGACACACACCTTGCTCTGCAGATGCTAGGACATGCTTGTCAGCAAACCTGCATGGAGCAGAAATTAATTGTTCAGCCTAGCATTCTCATGGTATTCTCTAGCTCACTTCCGCTCATCCTTAAGACAGCAAAACAAAGGCACACCAGAGGGAGATACAATTAATTCCTGAGATCCTGTCTGCAGCATTACATTTACAAATCTCAGAAGCAGATTGTGTTCCTAACTAATCTATATGCGTGTTAAGCTCCAACAATGCCTCCACCCATTATCTAACCTTATCATCAAAACCTTTTATTTCCTTCTCCCTCATATATTTATCGAGGTTTCTCTTATATAGAGGTATGCTAATTACCTCACTTACTCCTGTGTTAGTAAATGTCACATTAAAAATTACTCCAAAGATAAAGAACTTTCTAAAAAGCCTTCCAAATGTTTTTGAAATCGTTTTAAATTTTTTTTAAAAATCTTCAATAAAATCTTGGAAAAGCTTTAACTGCATTAGAAGCCTTGTAGAAACTTAGTAATTTAGCATTATTTTCTATGATACTGAAATCCTGTCACTAACTGGAGGTGCATCAAAAACAGTTGGTATGGTCATATCACCAATGTCAGCCACAGGTGCATATGTGACAGATTGTGATACCAGTCACAAGATGGATTTTTCTGTATCTGAATTACATTTTTTTTAAAGCTGTCTAGTCATGTTCAATGAGTGTTGATGCTGTGTTATACAATGATGTGTAACTAATGCTTTACAGTCATATCAACATAGAGAAACAGTTTCATCTTCAGAAGGATTACAAGTCACACCTCCACCCCAACCATAAACACTAACACCACATGGAAAAACAACTAACTTGCCAAAACCCATAATAAATCAGAAAATAAATATTAAGAAAACAAATGTGGTAGTCTAGATTCCATTTTTGCTCCAGCGTGTTAAGAAGCTGTGTAGGGAGTTGGATACAGTCCAGTTTGAATTTTAATTCCAGTGCCATTGTTTTGAATTCTGCGTGAAATAATTAAATCTTTTAAATATTTTCTTTCAAATCTTTTCTTATGGATCTTTATTGATATAAAACAGAATCTAATATCTCTCATCTCTGTGTTTATTGGAGTTAGGAAGCTTATTTACTGAAACTTCCTGATTCCATAATCATTACTCACTGAATTGTCAGAAACAACTTTTATGGGGCAGCACGATGGCTAAGTCCCTGCTGCCTCACAATTCCAGGGACCCAGATTTGATTCCATCCTCAAGGTGACTGTCAGTGTAGATTTTGCACAATCTGTCAATATCTGCGTGAATTTCCTCCCACTGCCCAAAGATGTGTAAGTTAGGTGGATTAACCATGGAAAAGGCAGTGTTACAGGGATGGTGTGGGGGGAGGGGCTGGAGTGGTGGGTCTGGGTGGGATACTCTGCAGAGGGTCAGTGTGGACTTGATGGGTCGAATGGCCTGCTTCCACACTGTAGGGATTCTATGAATCAGAGGTAACTGTTAGGTTATTGTTTTAAGAGATGGACATGCTGCTGAGTCAAGGATAAGGATGAAACCACATAACTAACTACCATGTGTACTGCAGCAGCAGTGAGCCCAAAGGAAGATATATATATATAGTTATCAATAGCTGTAAGATATACACTGAGTTGTTTAACAAGCTTGCATGAGCTTTTCAAATGAACTGAATCCATTCTACGTAATCTGTGTTACTTACCAATAACAGAATAAATACAACAGGGACAGTTGGTAAAATATAGGTGAAGTAGATTCAAGAATTTGCATTTTTTAGAGGACTGCGCAGACCCAAAATTAGATAACTTGATATTTGTCGTGCTTGCTTTTGTAATAATTTGTCCATTTCTGTGCAGCAACGCAGAGTGTTGCAACTGACTATGAGTGAGAAATGCTCCTCTTAATGTTGTGTCATTAAGAAACATAAACTTCTTAAAAACATATCTACTTAGCAGGTCACTATTGCTTTTGTTATGGAGCTGAGCTGACCACCTCAAGCATGACCTAGTGCAACTTCCCCTGGGGCGTTTCTACTCCTGGTGGCCACAGGCTGTTAGGTGACTGCACAAAATTATATCTGAAAGCAAAGCTTGCCACCCTCCTACCATTAATTTCTTGAGATGAGGTTGAGGTGCAATGTGATGGTGAGGCACTGCTATTGTGGGTATTATTGCTAGACTGTTCATTCAGAGACCCCAGTAATGCTGTGAGGAGCCCAGATTTGAATTCTGCCACAGCAGATGATAGAACTTCAAGGCTCTTGGGGCACAGTGGTATTGTCTTTACCTCTGAGACAGGTTTAAATCCTGCCTGCTCCAGAGATGTGTAATAACATTTTTAAACAGGTTGATTAAATATCCAGAGTTACAATGGAAGTAGGGTCCTTGATATACAGTGGTGGTGTTCCTACTTCTGGGCTGGGAGGGGGTCTGGATTCAAGCCCCACTGCTTGAGAGGTGTGTAATAACATCTCTAAATAGGTTGATTTGAAAATATCTAGAGGATCAATATGGAATGATGCCTGTTCCCCTGTGGAACAAAAGGAAGAACTTCTCAGACATTTCTTGGGTGGAGACCAGCAGATTGAACTGTAGACACTGAGATGCATTGGGAAGTGAGAAGTTTTCCTGGATTCTTTGTACTAGGAAATAGACAATGGGTCTTCTGATTTGGTCAGGATTTATGGACAGGAGCGTGTGACTGAATGAGGCAGATACAGGACTCAGAGAGCATGTGGACAGGAGCCTCAGACATTGCTCAACAGGTGTGAAGTTCTTTCAACTTGTCTGGCTGCAGAATAGATGAGCCAACTGACCATGGTACCATGGTATAGAAAACCATTCAAGTTGGGTGAGGGGAATAAAGTTTTGCAAAGAGAGTAGGGGACAGTATGATCAGTGGAGTAACAGCATTTTCTGCAGTAAAGAGTGTGGGTCCAGATGGCTGTTATCTCCCCAATGCCAGGGTTTGGAACATTTGCTCAGGGTTGGAGAGGAACTTACATTGGGAAGGCAGGATCCAGTGAACATGGTCCATGTACACACCAAGCATATAGTAAAGACAAAGAAAGAGTGTAGTCAGTATGAGGAACTAGGCACCAAATTAAGAACGAGGACCTCAAAGATCATAATTTCAGTATTGTTATCTAAGCCACATGATACTTAATACAGAGCAAATCAGATCAGAGAGATGAATGTGTGGCACAAAGACAGATGCAGGAGAAATGGGTTGCATTTTATAGAGTACCGGCACCAATATTGGAAAAGGTGAGACCTGTACTGTTGAGACAGTCTCCACCTAAACCATGCTGGGCACAGTGTTCTTGCAAACTGAATAATTATAGAAGTAGAGAGAATTTTAAACTAAATATGCTCAAAGCTATAATTAATGAATTTATAGCAAGGTACTTAGCTAAATTCAAGATAACCAAACAGATCCGACTTGGTTTCTTCAAAAGGAAATCATAATCTGCTGGAATTCTATGAGAAAGTAATATGCTGTGGAGAAAAGAGAACTATTGGATACACTGTACTTAGATTGCAAGACTGTGTTTGATAAAATACCATTGTAAATACTATTATGAAAACTAAATGCGTGAGTTAGGTGGTAGCACATTGGTGTGGATAGAAGACTGGCTGGCAGAGATAACTTTCAAATGGGTCTGTTCAGGTCAGCAAGATGTAATGAATTATGGATCACAGGATTCAATACTTGGAACTCAATTGTTTTACAATTTATATAAATGACTTCGGTCTTGAAAAAAGGTATACTTTCCAAATTTGCTAATGATGCAAAGATAACTAGGAAAATAAATTCTGAAGAGGTCATAAGAAGGCTACAAATACATACAGATATGTTGAATGAATCGATAAAAATCTGGCAAATAGAGTAAAGGTAAAAAGGTAAAAGTAACCACAGTCTTATTGGTCCATGCAGCTATTCTCTCGTTAGAGAGAAATGACTGGTGGTAGTTTAACATGGGGATCATCATGCCTCACCTTAGGGGTGAGAATGAGAAGGCAAGTCCTTCGTGATAACCTCAGACAGTGCGGGAATTGAATGTATGTATTTGGGCATCCCAGTGCATGAATTGCAAAAGATTAGTATGCAGCTACAATAAGCAATTAGGAAAGCTTATAGACTGTTATCGTTTATCTCTGGGGAAGTAAGTACAAGTAACAAAGTATATACAGGGCACTGATACAAGCAGACTTTGAGTATTGTGCATACTAATGGTCTCCTTTTTTAAGAAAGGATGGAACTGTGTTGGAGATCATTCAGAGAAGGTTTACCAGACCAATACCTGCAATAGACACGTTGTTACTTAAGGAAGTGTTGGAGATGCTGGACTTGCAAATACTGGAGTTTTGAAGAGTATGGGGTGACTTGATTGAAAAATATAAGATCCAGAGGAATCTTGACAGGGTAGATTTGGAGAGGATATTCTGGTCATTTTTAGTGGATAAATTGACAACTTGAAGGGGCAGTTGCTGTTTAAAATTAGAGATTGCCTACTTAGAGCTGTGGAGTTTTTATATGTAGCTAATCATATGTATTTGGAATTCTCTTCCTGAAATGGGGGTGGAAACAGAGGTTTTGAATATTTTTATGCAGATGGAGATAGATTCTTGTTAAGCAAAGGTGTGAAAGATTGTCAGGTTGGGCAGGAATGTGGATTTGAGGTTACAATCAGATGAGTCTGATCTTATTAAATGGTAGAACAGTCTAGAGGGGCTGAATGGCCTTTTCCTGCTTTTTGTCCAACATGTTTGTATACTTATACCCAATCCTTTAAATACCTTCATTGCTGCCTGGTGGGCACTAAAGAATGGATGCTTAAATGGAGCAAGTTCCACACTCACTTCCAGAGACTGAGATACTGGACACTGAATATAAGATGATTGCAATCTTTACAATTATTGTGAAGAAAATTCATACAGTGGCATGGATTCCTCACTGTGGATTTAAAACAGTAAAGAGTAATGTAAGCTCTTGACAGCTATCAAGCCAAATATACTCCCACTCACCTCAAAATAAGTAGACCCTAATTTACACATTTAAACAAGTTTTCAGTGCTCTGAAGAAGAGTTATTCTTTAAATTCATTCATGAGGTGTCATCATTGCTGGCTAGGCCTATCTCTAATTGTTAAGAATCAGCCACATTATTGTTGGCCTGGAGTCACATGTAGGCCAGGCCAGGTAGATTTCCTCCCCTGAAGGACATTAGTGAACCAATAGATTTTTACCAACAATTGACAATGGTTTTGTGGTCACCATTAGACTGTTAATTCCAGGTTTCTTTTCATTAAATTCAAATTCCACCATCTACAATGGCAGGATTTGAACCCAGATGCCGAGAACATTGCCCGGCTTTGTGGATTAAAGTCGAGCAATAATAATACATCTACCAGATTTGAAATGTTGATGCTGTTTTTCTCTCTCTATGGATGCTGTCAAACATGCTGAGTTTCTCCAGCATTTTCAGTTTTTACAATAACTAGACGTTACATCTTGTTGACTAAAAAGCACCGCCCCTGCCAAGTCCTGCTTTGTCAACTCTTAAGTTGCCAATGTTACAGGGAAGACAAATGAAGTGTTAGAAAGATACTCTATGAAGTGTGGCAGAATTGATTTTAATGATTGGGAGGACTTTGCTATCAATCGATCAAAATAGCGACAATTTGCCCATTAAGCTTCAAGTCCAAAAACCTTAATAGCTGAGCTGTGGAAGAGAAGGGAAAAAATGAAAGCAAATCCTCTACTTTAAGTCTCACCATCTGGCGAGATATCCTGTACCATGTGTCCTGTACCATGCATCGAGAATTAGCCTGTTCAGTCACATGAAGAGCATTTCGGGATGGGCAATTCATGCTGGCCAGCCAGCGATGCCCACATCCCACAAATGAATTAAAAAAAGATCTACAGGAGAAACCCATCACCCTGGATAGACATCACCTCTCATCGATGGACATCTGTCTCTGGTGGCAATCCAACTCCTGATTCCGAAGGCTAGCTACCCAATTTTGCAAGCAACAGCTGAAAGCCACCTCTAAGTGTTTCTTGTTGAAGTGTGGGGAATGTTATGTCAGTAAATAGGTGGACCGTGCAAATTTTCACTTTAACCAAGAGTCATTTACATGAACTATTGGTTTCTGAACCAATTTATGAAGAGTTTATGAAATGAATTCTAAACTTATTTACATCTCCAGATTTCTCCTAACATCTGACTGTGAAATGCATATTTTGGTATCAGCACCACAAGATAAACGAACATCAACAACACAAACCTGAGACATTGTCACAATGACATTGTCAAGTAACCAGAAAGAAAAGGTTTATTATCTGAAATTGCTAACTTGTAGCAGAAATGGAGACATTTATTTCTATTGCTTCTTCCTTTATATCATCAACTGGCTTAAACATAGTTGTCAAAGTGAACACTGATGCTGTATGAAAACATTGTTATTCTTACAAATTTATGAGTGCCTCTGACTAATTATTCCAACCTTGATAATGCTTTTGTGTTCGTTGTTTTATTGTTTAGGATCCATGACACTGTGTTAGGATTAATGCACCCACACATTCAAATCCGAACTGAAATTACTGATTATCATTTCATAAAGTGGCAGACATCAATTGTGAAATATTTGTTTAGTTTAAACTATAGCACACCCTTGCAAAATCACTGTATTATGGCTAGATATTGCAATTCAGTAGTGAATTCATAATTTCAAAGGGAATAATTAGTTTGAAATAAATATCATCTAATGTATGTTTTCTGAATGCCGGTCAAGAATTCTTTATAGAGCTAGGATTGAGACTAAAACATTTAAAGAATGTGACACAACTAACAAAAAAAAGAACATGAAAGAAGAACCGCTTTACACTTTTGTTAGAAAACTGTTTTCTTGTATTTTGCTATAAAAGGCAAGTGCATATCCATAACTTAATTGTTATAATTGATTTTTTGGAGATCAGACTGGTTAACTAGCTAAATTTAGTGAAAACTTATAAATTGAGGAAAAGTAACATGACTTTGATCAGTAATGCACTATTTCACATTCTGGGGTGTGTATTAATGCAACATACCTTCAATTCACATTTGATTCAGCCAAAACACATTGCTGGTGCATTTTGCTTCATTGAGTGAAAAATATATATCCACCTCAAAAGGCAAAAGCTTCAGAGCTTTTCTTTCACCTCTAACCATGACTTGTATAATATTTTCTTCAAATAATTCATCATACCTATGACTAAATGGTAAGAAAAGGAAACAAAATATTGCCTGATTATGAGGCGGCTTCTGACGTCAGCTTTGACCTCTCTATTCACTTCAGAACATGCAAGTGTTCATATGCTCACGATCACCTGCTCATCATCACAGGAAACTTGCCCTCCTGAAAATGTAATCAACCTATACACTAATAAAAATAGGCACAAGTTAATGTGACTAACATGAAGAGCACATTTCCTGCATGCATTAAATGCTGCGTTCTCTGTGTTGTGTGATTTGGATATTTTTATTTTTCTGTCTGACCCTGTTCTAAAGATAAAAGTATCAGGCTGAGCAATTGCAAGAAGCTTTTGTAATAGCACAATGCACGTTTTGTTACATGATATTCCTGATACTGAAACCCTATACGTGTAAATGAACTGTTTTCATGGAAAGACAGACAGAGCAAAGCAAATGAATTATACATTGAAACTGCAGATTACAGCTGCTGCTGCTAATTTCACATGACATGCCATGCCTTTGAGAAGTTTTTTTTAAGTGCATTGGTTTCTGTTAATATTTCTTCACTCATGCTCTACCCAACTGTTAGGTGTTAAAATACTAAACATCTTGACACCAAAGGAACCCTTCTTTTATTACAATGATAAAGATTTATTTCAAATACAATGTAGGTGGAATTTACCTTCTGAGTAGTTTTCTGGCGACAGGGAGGAATTCTTTTTAAAGATATTTATTGTCCTCAATTTTAAAGGTAGAGCAAATTTCTTTGACATGTTTCTTTTGCATTTATTTTTCCATTTAAATAAAATTGTTGGATTGGCCTCTCTCTACAGCTGGCACTCATGTTCATAGGACAGGTTTATCTTCAATGGCAACACACTCATTCTGTCAATTTAAACTGAGTGAAAGGAAGTCTCAACTTGGCTGTGTATAAGTATACACTCCAAGTCTGGTCTAACAGGGGGCATAGACATGAAAGGGCAGATTTTTAAAAAAGGCATACAGTTGTGGGTACACTACTTAAGGTGCCTCTGACCAAGTCCCACATGCTGACTCTTGCTACGGCAGGTGAATATACCATGCACTGGTGTCAGTGGGCAACTTTGAGCAAGGTCCTTGTGGACTCCAAAGAACCTCCTCCATGAACATCTCAGCTCCCCTCAGAGCAGGTAATTAGAAGTGGAAAAGGTAAACTTTGTATTTTAATTAGTGAAATCACCTGTGAGTGTTTCAGTGTCAACAACATTGAAAATGACTAGGCACCCTAACCTTTATTTCAGTCTCCCTCTGTCCAATCATCTCTGTGCTGTGTTTTGCCAGCTGGAACATCAGCTTTGAAGTAAATGGTATGCCAGGAGTAGAAAACAATCAGTGGGTGTCAGTGAAATGGAAGAGTTGTGGCATTGTGTTGTGGAGTGAGGAGAGGCGGTGGTGGGCTAGTGAGTTCAGCAATGGTTGGGCACATGACTGAGCAGCATCAGGTTAGCTGAATTATGCTGGTACAAAGCAAGCATCCGACAGTGGGTATGCAACTGGGGGGATTCTAGTCACATCAAGCTACACCTCCTTCCGCTCCTACTTTAGCTCATTCTGAAGATGCAGAGTGATTTTCATCTTCTTCCTCCTCCAGCACCAGTCCTCACTACAATTTGACTCTTTCTTCTTGATCGTGGATGTTACTGGCAAAGCCAAAACTTGTTTCCAATTGTCAGTTGCTGCCTTGATCATCAGAGGGCAGTTGAGAGTCAATCACATTGCCCCGGGTCTGCAGACCAGGAAAAGGATGGTAATTTTTCCCTTAAAGGACGTTAGTGAACCAATTATATTTTTATGACAATCATTATTGAGAGAGCAGCCCTACATTCCTTTGGCACTATAGAAACTTTACCTTTACTTTGGAAGATACAATGAATATCCCAGAAGCAACAACTATTGCTGACAGAATAAAATAAAGTTTCCATGGTTAGTCTACAATATGCTATATCCTTGTTAATGAAAAAATACATAATTCTCTTGACAATCTAGGTAAGTGAAGGTAAAGTCACCATAGCCCCACTCTCTCATGAGAGACAGCTGGTGGTGAGTTTAACCTGAGGGTCACCACACCTCAGGCAACGGATGAAGCTGAGAATACAGGACACTTGTAGAGTGGAAATTAAACCTTTTGACATCGCTCTGTGCTGCAAAGCAGTTGTCTGGCCAACTAAACTAACAAAACCCCCACTATCTAGGTAAAAGCCCATATTGATGCTGATTACTCCAAAACTAAGTGGCTCTGTGGTTTTTAAAATCTCATTGTTACAAATTGTAGGAGAAAAGAGCAGCTTCTAAGAATATTTGAAACTTAGTTCACTGAGCCAGTAATCAGTGGACTCTGTTTGAAATGCTTCCTCCTTCATACAGATATGTGAAGATACCCAAATATCTGTTTAGCTTGTGGATTGGTTATCCTCAGACTACACATAACTGGTTGTCTATCTCTATTGAAGAGAGATGCTTATGACCTTTTGATGTTTATAATCCTTTGTCGACTATGGCTAGTTACTTACTTAATCCCCTTGGTTCGTACATTGAATGACAATTCTCAGTTTAGGATGTCTGTTTTTATGATTTTTAACAGACTGCAGACACTGAGTCTAACCAATGTTTGAAAACAATATAAAGAGTTTTATAGTTGGACACCTTCCTTCGGATAGCTAATTAAAGTTTCAATTTCCAAAACCATTACCTTAGTTTAATGTCAAGCTAATTTTGAGTCAAAAACATTGCATTTCCTTGTGTTGATTGTAGCTGGATATAAGTGTGGTGGCAACACTTCCTGTAAAAATAGGTATGAGCAGAGATATTATGATGATAAAAATATAATAAAACCTATATACATTCTGATTCATATAAAACTGAACATGCAAAACTGACAGACAGGGAATGGATCAGGTAGTCTATCAATCCCTCTCCATATTTTACGGCTGGAGTATCGTGACTCAATCTAATTTTCTAATCTCGTCCTACTCCCCTACATCTGGGTAATCTGTTGGGAGTGTTTTTGAAATTTCCTGAGAATGACTGCCATTGTGGCTGGTTTCTAATGAGCTACTAAAAGCAATGCCAACAGGAGTGACCAGAAGTCAACTTCATTGGTTCTGAAAAAAAGAGTATGGAATTTTTTTCAAGTACTGAGTATATCATCCTGTATTCAATATTTGTTGCAATTCTGTCTGTATTCCACAATTAACTATTAATATTATACATTGACTGTCCTTGACTATCTCTTTAAGTAATTTAAAGCTTTTTTCATTAAACACAATGGGAATAAATTCTGCATTGTTCTTGTTTCATCAGCATATAATAACTACAATGAGAATTCATTTAAGTAATACAGCAATCAGCACAGGTATTTGACTGCTGATAACTTGACCAACATCACCTAAAATTGATGCGGATATCATTTCAATATTGAAATAAAGTTCCATTGCAGATTTCTAAGGTTAGTTAGATTAGACTGTACTTGTATTCTGAAATTTCCATTTACAATTTCCAGATCTTGACAGTTTGACAATTGGTTCTGAAAGAGACCATTGAAGATTGTCCAAAGTTCCGCAAAATTTGTGAAATATAAATTTTGTTGGAACTGTTGGATTAGGAGGGCTTCTCATGGCTCATCCAACTCCTGATCACTTCCCATCTCCTATCTGGACATACCTGAGGACTTTGCCTGCCAGATTTACACATTATTTATGATATAGCAATAGGTCATTCAGCCCAGCAAGTTTGCAGTAGTGTATATGATCTGAACCTTAATTTTTCCAACTCAAATAACTCATTATCCTATTCATTTCTCTATTATGCATTTAGCAAAAATTGCTCAACTGCTGACCAGCAAGCTGTATGAGGAAGGCCAACTGACACGTCCAACTCAGTGGAAATAAGGTGATAAGAATACATTATTAATAATCCTCCAAAATTTCTGCTCTGCCTGCTGTGCAACACAGAAAACATGCCTGATTTTGGGCATTGTCCAGTTTCTAAGCTAATGGTTATTCAATATGGCAAAAGGAAGATGGTGCACAGGTATGACATGGGTTTCATGAACTCAAATTTGCTGTAACATGATTGATGAATTGGGGACACTTTCTAAAGCATGGACTTTAAAAACATGTGTTGGCTGTAATGCTATTACATCACCAATGCTTTAAGGGTTATTTCTATAATGCTGGGTTGCACAAGAACACAACCATCGTATTAGAGAAGAGCTACCTGTATTAAAGAATAAGAGCGTGATCCTTATTCAATAGTTACATGAGTAACTATTCACCATTGTTGCAATTTTGCATACTTTCTATATGTTGATAATTTACGAACTAATGGTTATTGCAGTTCTGAGGACAGTAGTACCCCCGTGTCCCCGGCTGATACATTCCAAGACCCACCGCGGATGCCTGAAACTGCATATAGCTGCGAACCCTATCATTTAAAAGGGAAATTTACTTCCCTGGCAGACCCCTGGTCCATGCTTCTGGAACGTTCCATGTAATATTTTCACGCCGCAGTAAACCATGGATAACTGAAAGCATGGAAACCCATTTCGTGGATAAGGGGGTTCCAATCTACTCCTACATTTCATTAATGTATTCTGTTGGTGGGAGAGGATGATGCAGTCACAACTTGTCAATAAATCATTTACATAATTCTAAAAGCCTACTGATTTTGTACGGCATTTCAAAGTTTACTACCTTTCTTTGAAAAATAACCTGCTTACAATTTCAAGTTTACACCATGCTGGCAGACTTCGACTAATTCTGAGAAACAGCAAGTCACATCAAGCCTATAAGTGTCCCACTGAGCTGCACATGTTGAAAACTTTGGATTTAAATAATATCCCAGCTTTGTGTAGAGCCAAATGCTTTAAGTGAGACCTAAGAAAATCCAGCCAGCTGCAAAATAAAAGTCAAGACACTTGGATTTTCTGGGGCCAGGAAACATCTTGCATCTCATGAGATCAAGACAATGGGAATTCTACACAATTCACGTAATACTAAATCATGATTAACCTCCGATAACCTACAGTGACACATTGACTGGCAAACATCTTTCTTAGCATGAAAGGAGCACAAAAAGCTGTCTGCATTTTCACTACCACATAGAGTCATAGAGATGTATAGCATGGAAACAGACCCTTCAGTCCAACTCGTCCATGCTGACCAGATATCTTAGATAAATCTGGGTTCATTTCCCAGCATTTAGCCCATATCCCTCTAAGCTCTTCCCATTCATAGATCCATCCATTGCCTTTTAAATGTTGTAAGTGTACTAGCCTCCACTACTTCCTCTTGCAACTTAATCCATACATGCATCCCCCTCTGCATGAAAAAATTGCCCCTTAGGTCCCTTTGAAATTTTTCCCCTCTCACCCTAAACCTATGCCTCGAGGTATTGACATCCCCACCCTGGGGAAAAGACCTTGTCTATTTATCCTATCCATGCCCCTCATGATCTTATGAACCCCTATAAGGTCACCCCTCAGCCTCTAAAGCTACTGGAAAAACAGCCCTAGCCTACTCAACCTCTCCCGATAGTTCAAATCCTCCAACGCTGGCAACATCCTGGTAAATCTTTTCTGAGCTCTTTCAAGTTTCACAACATCCTTCCTATAGCAGGGAGACCAGAATTGCACACAGTATTCTAAAAGTGGCCTAATCAAAATCTTATTCAACCAACTTCTATACTCAATGTACTGACCAGTAAAGGCAAGCATTCTAAACACCTTTTTCACTATCCTATCTACCTGCAACTCCGTTTTCAAGGAACTGTGAACCTGCACTCCAAGGCCTCTTTGTTCAGCAACACTTCCGAGGACCTTACCATTAAGTGTGTAAGTCCTGCCCTGATTTGTATTTCCAAAATGCAACAGCTAAATTAAATTAAATTATGTAAATTAAACTCCATCTGCCACTTTTCAGCCCATTGGCCCATCTGATCAAGGTCCCATTGTAATCTGAGGTAACCTTCTTCACTCTCCACTACACCTCCAACTTTGATGTCATCTGTAAACTTACTAACTATACCTCCTATGTTCACATCCAAATCATTTATGTAAATGATGAAAAGCAGTGGACCTAGCACTGATTCTTGTGGCACACCACTGGTCACAGGCCTCCAGTCTGAAAAGCAACCCTTTACCACCACCCTCTGTTTTCTACCTTTGAGCCAGTTCTGTATTCAAATGGCTAGTTCTCCCTGTATTCCATGAGATCTAACCTTGCTAACCAGTCTACTGTAAGGAAACTTGTCAAACGCCTTACTGAAGTACATACTGAAGTACTGAAGTACACACTGCTCTGCCATCATCAATCTTCTTTGTTACGTCTTCAAAACTCAAGAAATTTAGTGAGACACATTTTCCCATGCATAAAGCTATGATGACTATGCCTCATCAGTCCTTACCTTTCCAAATGCATGTAAATCCTGACCCTCAGGATCGCCTCCAACAGGATATGGGAGGTGTCATCAATGGTGCAATCAAGCAGCACCCGCTCAACAATACCATCTCGGCCCACCAATCTTCAGATGCTTCATCAATGACTTTCCCTCCTTCATAAGTGTGGATGGTCACCAATGTTTTCACAATGTTCATGTTTAAGCAGGTCATGCTTGACTAATCTTTTGGAATTCTATGATGACAGTCCAAGCATGGTGGACAACGGGGACCAAATACACTTGGTGTACTTAGATTTCCAATGGCCTTAGACAAGGTGCTGCACAAAAAGCTGCTGCATAAGATAAAGATGCATAGCGTTATGAATAAAGTATTAGCATGGATAGGGGATTGGTTGATTAACTGGAAGGAAAGAGTGGGGATAAATGGTTGGCAATCAGTAACTAGTGGTGCGCCTCAGGGATCAGTGCTGGGACTGCATTGATTCACAATTTACATAGATGATTTGGAGTTGGGGACCACATATAGTGTGTCAAAGTTTTCAGATGACTCCAAAATGAGTAGCAGAGCAAAGTGTGCAGAGGACTTTGAAACTTTTCAGAGGAACATAGATACTTTAAGTGAATGGACAAAGGCCTGGCAGATGGAATACAATGTTAATAAATGTGAAGTCATACATTTAGGTAGGAGTAACAGGAAAAAGGACTATTACTTGAATGGTAAAATGTTGCAGCATGCTGCTATGCAGACGGGCCTAGGTGTTTTTCTGCATGAATCACAGAAGGTTGGCCTGCAGATACAACAGGTAATTAGGAAGGCAAATGGAATTTTGTCTTTAATTGCTAAAGGGGTTGAGTTTAAAAGTGGAGAGTTATGTTGCAGCTGTATAGGATGCTGGTGAGGCCATACCAGGAGGACTGTGTGCAAATTTCATCTCCTTACTTAAGAAAGGATGTACTGGCACTGGAGGAGGTGCAGAGGAGGTTCATTAGGTTGATTCTGGAGTTGAGGGGGTTGGCTTATGAGGAGAGACTGAGTAAACTGGGATTATATTCATTGGAATTTAGAAGAATGAGGCAGGATCTTGCAGAAAAATATAAAATTATGAAGGGACTAGGTATGATTGACATAGGGAGGATGCTTCCTCTGACAGGTGAAACTAGGACAAGAGGGCAAAGCCTCAAAATTAAGGGGAGCAGATTTAGAACTGAATTGAAGCAACCATTCCTTCCACCACTGACATTCAGTGGCAGCAGTGCATATTATCTATAAGATGCACTGCAGAAATTCACCAAAGATTGTCAGACAGCAACATCCAAACCCATGATCACTTCCATCTAGAAGGACAAGGGCAGCAGGTATGTGGAACAACACCACTTTCACATTCCCCTCCAAGCTACTCACCATCCTGAGTTGGAGATATATCACTGTTCCTTCACTGTCACTGGGTCCAAATCCTGGAATTCCCTCCCTGATTGGCCTTCCTCCAGTTTAAAACTTGTCTTTTTGAACAATTTGGTTACTCCGAGTACTCTGAGGACCATGTTTACAATCTGAACTAGGTTTTATGAGACACAATTTATCATTTGAGATGTGTGAAGGACTTCTGTGACAACTTGAAATCAAAATACACTCAACTTTCTTCGAGACAACAGTGACCATCTGTTAATCATCAGGGACCTGTTAATCTGGATGGATTCCAACAGGTATGTAGGTTAGTTCTCAGGCAAATCAATGTCCGAATAGGACCGGATACTGCAGATGATGGAGGTTTGGGCAAATTGTTGACTTCGGAATTCTTCTCTTTGCGTTTTCTTTCTGCATATGATGCCTGCTGTCATTCTGAATCTGAAATATGCATTCTTTCAAAGAAGAGTGCACTGTGATTATTTGACAGCAATCTTTGGCTAGCTTTTCCGAGGACATGAAATCAGTGTCAAAATTCCTCATAAGAGCCTTCAGAATGCCTTTGCAGCATTTTCTTTGGCTGCAATGAGAGCAGTAGAACTCAAGCTCTCCAAAGAAGATTCACATTGGTCAGCACATGTCAGGAGCTCATGCTACGTGAACAGCTCAACTCAGTTGTGACTATCTCAGTTTGGTGTGGTTGCTTGCGTGCAGCTGAGGTGGGCACTACAATGATGTATTTTGTCCTACCATATGACTTGTAGAAGCTTCTGAGGGCAGCGCAAATGAAAAATGTTTGAGCTTCTCACATAATGCTGATAAAAGTTAAAAATCACACAACAGCAGGTTATGAACCAACAGGTTTATTTGGAAGTACATGCTTTCATCAGGTAGCTAGTGGAGCAGGATCATAGATCACAGAATTTATAGCAAAAGATCATAGTGTCACACACAAATGCAATATATTGAACAACCTAGATTGCTGTTAAGTTTTTCATCTTTTAGAATGAGTTGCAGGTTTCGATTCATTAATATGTAAATTCCAGACCTTCTTTCAAGTCACATTCCTGAGATAACTTAAAGTTTGATTTAAAAAAGATGACATCTCAGCTCAGACAATGCATTAAAGGTATGAGGTTCAAGTCTGTATGTATTCCAGTCTTGAGTCAGACTGGTTCTATTTCCAAAGTAGGAATTTATAAAATGTCACATGGATTGACTGTGTATGGATTGTTGCTTTTTGAACAAAATAGAATGCAATTCTGCAAATGCAAGTTCACCCCATAGACCTATATGTGTGTGTGAGGGAAAGAGAGTGAGAGAGACAGAGAAAGAGAGAAAGAGAGAGAGAGAGAGTGAGTGTGTGTGTTATAGTCCAACAGGTTTATTTGGAAGCATGACAACCACCTGATGAAGGAACAGTGTTCCGAAAGCTAGTGCTTCCAAAAAACCTGTTGGACTATAAACTGTGTTGTGTAATTCTTAACAAGGGTGCATGGGTTTAAGGTAAAAAAGAAATAAGTTTAAAGGAGATGTGATGAGAAACTTTTTTGACAGGCTGTAAGTGCCCTGGAATGTGCTCAGAGAGGGGACAGTAGAAGCAGATACAATAACAATGCTTAAGAGACAGAAACATGAATAGGAAGGGACTAGAGGGATAAGAATTGTGTAGAGGCAAAGGGTTTTTATTTTAGACTTTTTTACACTATGTATCAATGCAGGTTGGTAGCTGAAGGGCCTGTTCCTGTGCTATACTGTTAAGGACATGAACTAGGACTCTTAAGTCCCTTTGTGCTTCAGATTTTTGAAAACTTTCAGCTGTTAGGAAATAGTCTATGCCTTTATTCTTCCTACCAAATTACATAACCTCACACTTTTCCACATTATATTCCATCTGCTACTTCTTTTCCCGCTCTCCTAGCCTTCCCAAGTCCATCTACAGTCTTCTTCTTCCTCAACACTACCTGTCATTCCACCTATCTTTGTGTCATCTGCAAACTTAGTATTATTGTCCTCAGTTTCTTTGTCCAGATCATTAATGTATAACGTGAATAGTTGTGGTCCCAACACTGATCCCTGAGGAAGTCCACTGGTCACTGGCTACCATCCTGAAAAAGACCCCTTTCTTCCCATACTCTGCCTTCTGCTAGTCAGCCAATCTTTTATCAATGCCAGTACCTTGCCACCAACATCATGGGCACTTAATTAGTAGCCTTCTGTGTTGCACTTTGTCAAAGGCCTTCTGGAAATCCAAATAGATCATGCCCACTTTGTCTAACTTGCTCATTACCTCCTCAAATATTCCAACAGATTTTTCAGGCCTGACCTCACCTTGATGAGGCTGTGCTGACTCAGCCTTGTTTCACCATGCATTTCCAAGTACTTCACAACCTTAATAATGGTCTCTAAAATCTTAGCAGCAACTGACATCAGGCTAACCAGCTTATAATTTCCCATCTTCTGCCACCACCTGTTCTTAAACAGGAATGTTACTTTTACCGTTATCCAGTCCTCTGGCACCCTTCCTGACTCCAGTGACTCCTGAAAGATCACTGACAATGCCTCCTCAAACTCCTCATTTTGCTCCTTCAGAACACTTGGGTACAGCCCATCCAGGCCAGATGATTCACTGTGGACATTTCGGCTTCCACAGTACCTTCCCTTTAGTGATGGCCACTGCACTGACTTCTGCCCCTGACTCTCTTAAATTCTGGTATGTTACTGATGTCGTTCAAGGTAAGACAGATGAAAAGTACCTATTCATTTCCTCTGCCATTTCCTTGTTCGTTACTGCTTCTCCAGTCTCATTTTTCAGCAATCCTATGTCCAATCTTACCTTTCTCCTACCCTTGCAATCACTTCTCTCGGATACCTACAACATCTGTCTGCCAATTTCAATCTCAAGATTCACAAATTTTGACTTGAATCGAGGGGGTATAACATAGAACTATAGCCGAAGTTCCCCTATATCACTCATATGTTCATGAGTTCCCTAAATTTACTTTGTTACAGATTTAAACAGTTCATGTACTCACAAGTCCATTATTCCAAAATGCTTCATTTTTCTGATGACTTGCAACCTCTCATCTTGTCTGATACAACCCATCCTCTTCTAAATATCCACACAATCACACAATTCACCCACTATTCTGATTTCTGAGCCAGGCTCAGCTTGCAGGCAACAATACAATTACAACGTTCCAATGGCATTAGCTGTCAGGCTGAACACAACATATATTGATTCTATGAGTGTGATTCTCTCACCACAGGTCAGGATGTCAGCATATTCTATTCATTAGTCTAACTGGATTTTATGGCTAGCTTTGCCATTTAGTATTCTGTATGACCAATAGGATCGACCTGAATGAACCATCCACTCTTCACAGTGGTCAGGAAGGGTACAACTGCTCCTAGAGGTGATTACCTATTGATGGGTCTAATGTAATATATCCAATCTCCTATCAGTTTATCTTCCAGTGGTGTTGTACGCCTTTAGTGGGGTTGAACAAGCTCTACCATTTTGCAGCAACAGTAATGTACTCCAATCTGTTTATATTTATACTACTTCCTTGGTTATCTTGTCTCCAAATCTGGCAGTGTTCCAAACTTTTAGTTCTGATGCCAACTTATCTGCTCATTCTTGATATTCCTTTTTTTGTTAAAAATGTCTTCTGCGAAAGATATGTTTGCCAATTTCCTGCTGATAATCACTCTCAGGAAGGCCAGTGTTTCATATCTTTTCAATCTTTACATTGTACTTGAGCTGATTGTCTGGATCTCAAAGTCCATCAGGGACTAATCCCTTCCTCAGTTTGGATTGCAAGACATACGTGTTTAATTTTCCAATGAGCTATCTGACTGTCTGTTGCCAATGATACTTGTAGCTTCAGCAGAATCTCAAACAGGAAATGAATCTTAGACTGACCTTCATCTCGATCCTAGAAAGTAAATGGCTGTTAGGAAAATACAGGAAGAGTGAATGCATGATATAGTAACAGCTCTCTTCGGGACCCTTGACAAAAGATACCTCATAAGATGGTGGGAAATAGCAGAGAAGATTGGTTTTATAGACTCAAATCAAAAGGTGTGCAGGGAATTACTGAGGAACAACTACACCAGAGGTCCAGAATCAGTGCTGATGCTGTCACTTCACAGCCTGTAATGAACACAAAACTTTCAGTCAACAGAGAAGATGAGCGAAGGTATGAACAGCTCTGTCAAGACTGTACTCCAGAGTGGACAAATCCTCACAAGAGGAAGTGGGCAGTGCACTGATAATAACCAAGTCATGCAGAGTACCAGGAGTTGATAAGTTACCCAGATATGCTGAAGACTTTCAGTTCACAAAAAAAGGAAGCCACTAGCAAGATTATTTACCAACCTCCACAACATAGGCACCATTCCAAACACCTGGCTCTAATCCAAGAGAGTGGCTATAAGCCAAAGAAGCCACTCGACAACCCACACAACTATCCTCCCCCATTACCTTGTTCACAATAAAACATTATGTCCTGGAACACCTCCTGCTGAACAGGCTGTGTCTCACCCAGGATGCAGTGATGAGGCCCCATCAAGCAGTTTCCCACACAGGCTGCAGCTGCTCTAAACAGGTCCTGATGCTGATGTACAGAGGCTGGCTTCCAAAAAGTTCTGAAGACAGGACATACCTTTGACTTATCATGTTGGTAAGGCACATTGCTATGCATAGACAAAATGTGACAAAATCAATGCATCAAAACCATTGAATCACACAGTATGGAGGAGGCCCTTCAGCCCATAGGGTCTGTATTGCCAACAATATACTACTACCTACACTTTTCCACACTAGGCCCATAGCATTGAATGATAAGACAGTTCAGACTAGATTAGTCACAGTGTGGAAACAGGCCCTTCGGCCAAACAAGTCCACACCAACCCGCCGAAGCACAAACCACCCAGACCCATTCCCCCCTTCACCTAACAACACTACAGGCAATTTAGCATGGCCAATTCACCTAACCTGCACATTTTTGGACGGTGGGAGGAAACCCACACAGACACAGGGAGAATGTGCAAACTCCACACAGTCAGTCACCTGAGGTGGGAATTGAACCCAGGTCCCCGGCACTGTGAGGCAGCAGTGCTAACCACTGTGCCACCGTGCCGCCCAAATAGTTTTAAAGGTTATGAGGTCTCCTGCCTCATTTACCCTCCAAGACAGTGATTCCAGACCCCCATCAACCTCTGGATGAGAAACGATTTTCCACAAATCCCCTCTTAAACTATTGCTGTTCAATTTAAAATTATGCCCCCTTGTAAGTGACCTTTCAACTCAGGGAAACAGCTGTTTTCTGTTCGCCCTTTCCATGCCCCTCATAATCTTTTACACATCTATCAGGTCTCTATCCCTGCTTCAAAGAAAACAACCTGAGTTTATCCAGCCTTTCTTTCTAGCTGAAATTCTCCATCCCAGGCAGCATCCTGGTGAATCTTCTTTACACCCCCTCCTTTCTCTATCATATCATCCCCTGATCTACCAGCATCACCTCCAGAGCACTGGAGCCAAGGTCAAGAGAATGAATCTCATACTGAAACTTATAGGCATCAGAGCCAAAACCTCACTAAGTGCTTCACTTCCCTGGTCTGCCCAACAACAGAGTGCTGCAAATTTGATGAATATGAACCTGTAGAATGTCATGAGGATTTTTTTTTGGATATTGAGATCAACATGTAAATCAGGTGATTTCATCTGTTAACCAACACTGAACCCCTTGGTATGCACAGACATTAGTCCTTTTCAAATAGCTCTATTTGCTGACAGCTAATGAAGCATAGAATTGACATAGAACCTCAAAACAAATACATGCATTCATCAGAAATTCCACACGCTCTCGTAGAAAATCTCCCATGCCCTACACACTGGCAAACCTTTGTGGCCACACCTCCTAGTTGATTGCAAACATCACTAACCACAACCTGATAACTGGTCCAAGTGGTGAAGTCTCAGGTTTCAACCTTCCAAAGACAATCTAAACAAAACTCAACTGTTTGAAGATGGGCCAGTGAAGGAATGATCACTTGTTCCATGAACTTGAGACAATGGACACCCATGCCAGACCATCTCCCACTTGCTGATCTCCTCTCCTGAAAGATCCATTTACACCGTGCCAGCTGAAACTATTAAATGGATTGACATCAGACTATAACTGCTTCATCAATCATATAAATAGAAAAAAGTAGGATAATGAAGGCATCTTTGTAGTCTGCTCTGGTAGGTTTTACTTTTACATAGATTGAAGGAGGTGAATGAGCTTCCTGACCAGGCATTCATCTCCAGCTAAGTAGCCCTTACCTGGATTAGATTTACCCCTGGAGCTCTACTGCTCGGCAAGAGTTTAATTACATTTACCAATTCTCAGAGTATGGGAAGATCATCAAGACATGAGTTGATAATAATCTGTGGAAGCCTTTAGAGTGTTTCATCCTTGATGGATGAACACTGATTGAGGATGTGGGCAACATACCATGCCATCTTTCAAGAATCTGAACAATGTTGACAAGTCAGCATCAAGGATTGATGGGGAATCAGAATGGGGCCTGTGGACAGGTTTCAGAGCATTTTAGGATCACTTCTAACCCTGTTGTCTGTAGATGACTGAAATGTGTCTGCTTTCGGTTTCAGCGTAGTGAATTACATCTCTCTAAGCTTCGATTAAACCGAACTGTAAATGTTTCCATGCGCATTGTGTTTCAATAGTGAAGACATGTTGTTGAGGTAAAACTTGTAAAGGGGCTGTTTCTCTTTCAGTAGTTTCTGGATTACCCAATTATTTTTAATGAACAGTGATGCTTACAAGATGAAGGATCAATCACCACTTGGACAGCAGTGGATAGACCTGAAGGTCACCTGATTAACCTGAATGCAGTGAGTAGCCCTTTTCACTGTATACAGGACAGTCTCAAGTTTCTCCGGGAGAGATTCCTTCATCACTGCCTGTTTCAGCTTTGAGATTTTGAGATGTTTATGGACCTTCATTTTCTAGGGACATTAAAGATCTTGATGTCTAGCTTTGAAATGATAAAACAGTGGGTAGTGAGGGATTAAAAAATGTCAATTACCACTTCTTCTGCTTTCCAGTTAACAATCAAACCAATGGCCTGAATTACTGCATAAGGTTTGCAGCTACAGCTCTAAGTGAGTTCATTCTTGGTGTCATCTCACTTACCCATTGCCAATGGGCTCATGACAGATCGATGATGGAAGACACATGATATGAAGATGATAAATATGACTTGCACATAAGTTGGATTATAGTGAGGGAGAGTTTCATATCATCAAATTCTTCCTCGCATTCTACTCTATAATAGTCCATCGACAAGATGTGTTGGCATGACTGGAGATTGATTCAGATCCACTATGTGAAGAGGATGCATTATATGTCTTGCCCACGTCCATGGGTTCCACAATAAAGTACTGACCTGTCTTCAAGTCCTGTGGACTTTACATTCGTCTCATTTGCCCATTCGACTGATATCAGTCATTACATGCCAGGTTAGACAATATCTTAGCAGCACGCATTGTCATGACTTGTATTTCTCCCTCATTTTTATTTTGTATGATTGCTCTTGTGCTATTTGCCATTGTCCTGTAAATGTCGAACATGATTACAGCTCTAAGGCTTCTGTCAGTGTGTCAGCAAGGGAATGGTATGATCAAGATAATGTAACACAGTTCTTAATTAAGTGGCATGGGGATAATTTTAACTCAGAGTGGGTTTTGGGCACATTGAAGGATCTTGTTTGGGAATGTGGAGTGATGTGAGTGAATTATACCTGTGAACAAAAGAGTTACAATCTACATTCAGAGATCACCAGCTGCAAAAATCTCATGGTCCCCCAGAATGAGCCTTCTAGCTGCTTTGCTAAATCAATTAGATGAGAAGGTCTTTGGAGTACGAGAATTAGTAAATCTTCTTCAAGACAGGAACTTTCCACAGACACATGAATGAGAAATGAACTCTTGACAATTATTATTTTGGGCATTTGGCTCCTTGGGCTGCAGTGTCTTTTCATTAGAGTTGAATCTACATTGTTAGTATGATATTTAAACAGAATGCTGGTAGATTGATGTCAATGTTCAGTTCCACAGGGTAGCCTGCGTGATGAATGGTAACCTCCTGATTCAATGCTCCCTAGCCATATCCAAAAAAGTGGCTCTTAACATAAATCACATGAGCAGCTTTCTAATGGACTCACCTGCACGTTTGGTTGTTGAAGTGGCTGAAGTTCTTTGTTCAAACAGTATTCCCCCTAAAACAAATGGTACACATAATAATATAAAACAAAAAAAAGCTGCAGGTACTGGAGATCTGAAACTAACAGGTGCTCACATTAAGTTATAAGAGTATAATTCATGCAGGTAATAATAAAAATACAGAAACAAATAATATCCAGGATCAAAATTCACTCAAATTGCACATGAATCCCCATGATCTGGATCCTCCAGGTAAATGCTCCTTTAAATAGGCTTCCAGTCAATTAGTACACAATGGCCAAATTCCTGTGGCTTTCATCCTTTTCACCTGAAATTACATCAGGATCAATCATAGGCCGCCGAAATTGAGTCAGAATTAAAATAATGGCTTGTGCAGTTATAGGGACTGTGTGGTGAATTCATGTACCAAATTGAGCAAAAATTCTATCCCAGTGAATTGCAACCAATGAGGCTGGCTGCATCAAAACTAATTCCTTAATCTGTGCTTTTGAGAGTGACCCATCTAAAATTAGAAGGTCACTAGGTAGGAATTGAGAAGCATGCAGGATATTTCTGCAACACCAACATTTTGCTACTATTGTTTTCAGATCATCTGGCTGTTGTTATCATGTCACTGGCCAGTCACTGCATGAGAACAATAGAATTTATTGCTATTATCAAGACAATATCTATATCTAAAGCACATGCTTAATGAGTTTTTTTTCTAATGTACACTTGTTGGCAAGCCTCATCCTTAAATGGCATGACGAAGCTGATCGTGAACCAATTGAATTGAACTGCTGTGTTCCGGGTGGTACATCAGCGTACACCACCTGATGAAGGAGCAGCGCTCTGAAAGCTAGTGCTTCCAAATAAACCTGTGAGACTATAACCTAGTGTTGTGTGATTTTTAATCATGGTACAGGTAGTATTGCAATGCTATCTATCCGATCAAATCAACAAGCAATAATGGTCTGGACAGCACTTGATAGACTACTGTCACAGAAACAAAAATCAAAGGCTTAATGGAAACTTAGAAAATGGCAATAAAAACTTATCAACAATAATTTAAAATGCTATCATGGTTGGTGATGATGACATACTGGCAGACTCCATATGCTCCCTCTCCATGGACACTACCTTAGCATCAAAGTAATCATAGAAGAAGACAGACAGTCGGGTGTTACAAATCCCTCCATACCTTGCTGATTGGACACATTAATGGCCATCTTGGCCAGGACCAGGAGCAGATGCAGGTGGCCCTCCAATCTGCTGAAGCACCTCCCATGAGATACCCATTGATCAGAAGCATGGGACTGAAGTGCAATTAAAATTTTAAAAGCATCCCCTTTAAAATACTAAGTCTGATCTTAAACAAAAACATTCAAAAGCAATATAAAACACCATTTTCTCCAGGTCATAAAAGACTACGTTAGGCCAGGAGCCCACTGAATGCATTTAATCTTTTGTTAGATGGGACTGCTACATGCAACACTGTCCACTCCAGATTCTCAGTAGAAAGCGAGAGGACCTCCATAATGAGTATCTCCTCCAATCAGGACTCTCTTGTGTTCGATGCTACTTGAGGCCCTATCTGGGTAATGGACAAAGATCAGGTAATGGAGACTATACAATAGCAGCCCAGGTAGAAAGCTTCTCTGTGCCACTTTTAACAGCACAAATGGAATTTCCTCAAGGGGATTCAAATTATGGAGCACAGAATGCTAAGGGAAAGGTGGTCAAAATATGTTTGATTTGATACACTTAGTGGTCTGTTAACATTAGAGACCGTAGTTAAAATTCAACCACAATGCTGGACATTCAAAGTCCACCAGACCAGAGATAAAAATGGCAGATTTTCTCCTGTAAAGGACATTAATGGACTGACAATCCCCAATGGTTTCATGACCACTATAAACATTTTATCCTAAAAATATTAATTCAATTTAAATTCACGCAGTTTCTATAGTGGGATTTGAATTCATGCTTTCAGAGCATCAGTTCAGCAACGTCAAACCTCTGGCATACTCATCCAGAAACATTATGCTCGTCCCCTAGGAAGCAGCATGATTATCCACTGCATACATGGAAGCTGAAGCACTGATAAGGGCGAACAACAAAGATTCAATTTTTAGTAATGCATGAGCCAAGGTCACAGGAATGTAACAGTTGTGAACTGTCTGTAACCCCATAATTTCTGAAGGAGCTATTGTTACTTTTTTCTTTTCCAGCTTATTCAGAGCTAGTTATAAGAAATAATTATTTCTTTACTCTCCAAAACATTTTATAATCTAGTGTCAATATTGTGAAAATCTGTAACTGTGTTAATACTGCACAATGGAATTAGAGGAATTTCAACATTATAACTGAGAAGATGAAGGATACATATCAGGTTTCTCTTCGTGTAGCGCTTATCTGACAACCGACAAAGTTGCAAGTGATTTGTGATGTCTCTGGCGTGTTTTTCTGTTTATAAACAGAAAGAAGTGAAAATGAAGGTTTTACAATGTTACAAATACTCAGTATACAATGAATGTCACACATGCTTATTGTGGCTGAAAATGAATGCAGATTTTAAAATGCCATAATACATTGGAGAACATCTTTCTCCAAATAGCTGAGCGTGGTCTAAGCAAGTTACTAATGCATGTGGAACTGGAAACTGCCAAGTTCAGTTTCCATTTATTTGTACTGCTCAGGGAATCATAGTTTCCTTCAAGAATTCTTACAGAGAAAACCATCTTAGACTCTTTCTATTGGGATTGTTAATCATTATTGAAGGCGGTTTCTGTGGAAATTAGTTTGAGAATAGTTGCTGTACTGATGAACCAAGACCCCATCATCAATCACCATTCAGATTCACATGTGAATAATGAAGATTTGAAGATGATCAGTCCAGGCAAAAACATTTTGTAGCAAGGAGTCACCATCTATATATTAAAAAAACTATAGAAAGGGGCGAAAATTTAAATGGAGTATAAAATTCAAAGACCAGTATCATGACAGTGCAAAGACAAGTTTAAATATAATTAACTAGCTTCATAGTCATGCTGCGTTTGATGGTTCTGTATGAATTCTTCTATTATTCCCATTGTAGCAATGTTGTGCTAGTAGTCTATGTTCTTTTCAAGTCCTATAGTTGTAGATGCATTCATGGCATGTGGGGGTCACTGAATAGTCTAACATTATTGTCCAAATCCAAGGTGGCAGTGAGCCACCTCTTGGTCTACTGCACTTGAACCATTCCACTTGCTATAGGTAGACTCATAATTAGAGAGGAATTTCCAGAATTTGACCCAGTGACACTGAAAGAATGGTTATAAGTTTTGAAGGTGATGTGTTGCTTGGATGGAAACTTGCAGGTGGTCATGCTCCCTTGTCAAGCTTCTTGAGTGTCATTGGAGTTACACTCATCCAGGCAAGAGATGAGTATTCCATCATACTCCTGACATGTGCATTGTAGATGGTGGACAGGTTTTGGCGAGTAAGGAGGTGAGTTACTCGCTGTAGTTTTCTTAGCCTCTGGCCTGCTCCTCTAGCCACAGTATTTAATGGCTCATCTAGTACAGTTTCTGGTCAATGGTAGTCACAGGATGTTGATAATAGGGGATTCGGTGCTGGTAGTGCCATTAAATAGCAAGGGGAGATACTTAAATTATTTCTTGTTGGAGATGGTCACTGTCTCGCACTTGTGTGGCACAAATGCTACTTGCCACTGTTTAGCCCACAGCTGAATATTGTACAGCTTCTTGCTGCAGTATCTGAGGGGTGATGAATGAGGCTGAACATTGTACAATCATCAGCAAATATCCCCACTTCTGACTTCCCAGAGCTTCAAAGAGCAGGCAATTGTTAAATGAGTGCTGCTTGATAGCACTGTTAGTGACACCTTTCATCACTTTACTGACTGCTTATCATCTGTAAACTAAGTAACAGTGATGAGCAATTTTGTCATAAGTGGCTTTTAAAGCATTTAGTTTGTAAAGGACAAGTTTTCTCCATTACTGGGATGGCAGTCTGTTAATATGAGTAGGGCAGAGCAGAATCCTCATCCTTGGATGAACTTGTTTCAATGGTCAGGAAGGATACCTTGTACCTGCCCGTCAGAGTATTAAAGTGATATCTCAACTTGCTGATGGCAGAGCAGAGCAGGTCTGAAATGAATTTCTCTCTTCCCATCTTTTGCTCCCAGTGTAGTAAGTGGGACTCAAGTCTGATGGTCTGACAAAAGTTAATGCCTTCAAAAGATTTTGCTGCAGAAATTTTGTGGCGGGAGATGGGTGGGGCTGCGGGGGGTGAAATGTTTATCAAATAACTTTTAAAAATTTTATTTGGAAAGGTACTTGAAGAAAGGATAGCTACTATTTTGCAAAGGGACATAATGCAGAGCAATGGATCGTGTCCCTGCTTTTGAACCAGAGGTTATGCGTTCTTTTCCAAATCCAGGACTTGATAGCCATGGAGTGTACAATCATAATAAAACAAAAACAGTGAGCAGCAAGCTGTAAATCTTTCTTTCAAACAGCAATAGCAGATGGTAAGAATGGAAGACATTTGTCATAATCCATGAAATGGAGAAAAATAACACTGGTCCCTCTATCATCACTATGTTCAAAAGTACAACATGCAAGTAAAAGTGGATGTTTTCAAAGTGAATCAGGCTTCTTAAAGAGGGGCTAGTTGGCTGGATAGCATAGTTTAAGGATCTTTCTCCATACATGTTTTTGACTTATTATTGTCACATGTACCAGATTGGAGTGAAAGGTTTTGGTTTTGTGTACAGTATAGGCAGGTCATGCTGTACAAAATGCATTAAGGTAATAGAACAGCGAGGAATACAACGTGGGGAATACAATGTTATGGCTGCAGACAAGGAGCTCGGAGAATGAGATCAACGTTAAGTTTAAAATTTGAGAAGTCCATTCAGAAGTCTAATAACAGTGGGGAAGAAGCTGTTCTTGAATCTGTTGGTACATGTGTTTAAGCTTTTGTATCTTCTGCCCAATGGAAGAAGTTGGAGGAGACTATAATGAGGGTGGGAGGGATCTTTGATGATGTTGGCTGCCTTCCTGATGCAGCGAAAAGTATACATGGAGTCAATAGATGGAAGGTTGGCTTGCGTGATGGACTGGGCTGTGTTGACAACTCTCTGTGGGTTTGTATGGTTCTGGGACGAGCAGTTGCCAGACCAGGTCATGATGCATCCAGATAGGATGCTTTCTATGATGCATCTATAAAAATTGGCAAGAGCCTTTATAGACATGGCAAATTTTCTCAGTGTCCTGAGGAAACAAAGGCATTGTTGTACTTTCATACCTTCATCCTGATGGTTTTGTGGTTTGGATTTGCCTTCAGGCAGAGAACTGAGAAGGTAGTTTTGGGGGTTTGGAGCATAGTCATTATCTCCATATAGATTCATAGAATCATAGAAATGTACAGCATGGAAACAGACCCTTCGGTCCAACCCGTCCATGCCGACCAGATATCCCAACCCAATCTAGTCCTACCTGCCAGCACCTGGCCCATATCCTTCCAAACCCTTCCTATTCATATACTCATCCAAATGCCTCTTAAATGTTGCAATTGTACCAGCCTATGATGAAGAGTAAATATTTCTGTAAAGTACTTGGCACATTCCAGGCATTGTGCCATTTCTGAATTAATTGACAGTGTGGTGGGATAATAATTCTATGGTACTTTCTCCATGGCAACTCTTCAACCAATCAGAGTCAACTTGCCATTAATCAGCAGCTTTTTCTCTTGGAGTATAGATTTTTATAACAATATAAATAGCTGCTCCCTTTGAAAGTTGGCATTCTTGCATCTGTTCTGATGGGCATGAATTAAGACTGTTCAACTGCACGTCTCTTATATTAAAAAAAGCCTCAAGTTATCCATATTCCTGGTTATTCATTTTTCTGTGCCCCTCCTGACCATTGTTAAACAAATGAGGGTTTTGCTGACCTGGCACACATTCATTGCTCATCCCTAAATGCCCAAAGGGCAGTTTGGAGCCAATCACATTCCTGTGGGTCTGGAGTCACATTGAGGCCAGTCATGGTAAGGATGGTAGCTGTCCTTTCCTAATGGATGTTAATGAAGCCGATGGGTGTTTACAACAATTGACAGGTGTTACGTTGTTGCCATTAACCTAGTTACTTATTCCAGCTTTTTTTATTATTAAAATTCAAGTTTCATCATTTGCCATGGTGGGATTTAAATCCATTTCCTCAGAACATTAGCTTGGGGTTCAGAATTTCTAGCCCAGTGACATTATCACTGAATCACTACCTCTCCCTGTTTTTGTATTGGTGTATTGACGTAACATTAGGGGCAACAGTTATTGATGCTTTGTCTTCTCTATTGTACTGAATCAGTCAACACTTTGAGAATATTTATTTGCAGCTTTCCAAGCGATTTCACTTGAAGATACACATTTGATTTCTGCATCACTGTGTTGGCAATTTTTCAAATGTTGTTGATTCCCTTGGCTTGTGCTTAGTCTAAATTAATATTCCAATGTCCTGGTGTTGTGAGCTCCCAATCCCTTTGAGTCATATTTTGCATAAGGCACTGAATGAGTACATTTTGAACTTTATCATTGACTAACAAGTGCAACCGGACAAACAAAAGTAGCACATTTTTTATTTGTCCTATTTATCAAATTTCTGATCTCCACTCTGTACTGAGCAACTAGCACAACTGATCAGAAAATGTGTGGTATTCAGTGTTTAATGTTTCACAGTGTATTGTTTACTTATCCACTTGTAAAAATGAACCATTGAGATAAGCGATACTCAACTGATTATGGACTGAAGAGAGAGTGATTATTGTTTGTTATATTTCATGGAGCGTCTCTCTCATTGTTCATTTGTATCTCATCACTTTTTCTTCTCAGGTTCTTCTGCTTAATTTTGTCGAATTCCTTAGCATTTAACAATGTATTGGGGTACTTGTATCCTTTTAAATGCTGACTAAATCCACTTAATTTTTTAGCCTCTATTCAGAAATTTCTTTAATTGTCAATGTGCTGCAGTAGTAAAGATGCAACTCTTGGATCAACAGTATACATCACAATTTGTCATTGTGTACAATATCCTAGGTAGATGTGAAAGTGCTAATCCAAAGTCCACTGTCAGTAGTTTGAACAGAGACCTTGTTTCCATTTATTCAAAGCTCTCACCTTCCCTCTCATGGCACATGGACATGTCACTGCTATCTAGGAAGGAGAGAACACTTTGCTGCATTGCTATGAATCACTGAATGGCCAAGTTAAGGTTTTCCTTAATCGGAAAGCACGGTGGCACAGTGGTTAGCACTGCTGCCTCACAGCGCCAGAGACCCGGGTTCAGTTCCCGCCTCAGGTGACTCTCTGTGTGGAGTTTGCACATTCTCCCCGTGTCTGCATGGGTTTCCTCCGGGTGCTCCGGTTTCCTCCCACAGTCCAAAGATGTGCAGCTCAGGTGAATTGGCCATGCTAAATTGCCCGTAGTGTTAGGTAAGGGGTAGATGTAGGGGTATGGGTGGGTTGCGCTTCGGCGGGGCAGTGTGGACTTGTTGGGCCGAAGGGCCTGTTTCCACACTGTAAGTAATCTAATCTTTACTACAATGACGTATGAATGAATGTGCAAGTGAGGGCTAGCATGCACTCGCTAGACTGATGCATTGCAGGTGGTCACTCTTTTTTGGTCAAATAGGCATTTATGCAAAGGTTTGCAACAGTATAGTATGTTTGAGAAGGATTCCTTCAATCTCTCTATAGTTATACATTGTGTGACTGGAAACGCTGACGAAACTTCACTAATTTTCTGATGCTGCTCCAGCCTATTCCTTTTGAATGATTACCCAAGAGATTAGGCATCTGTGTCCATTTAAGTAGAGCTTGGAAGATGCTACACCCTCTGATACAGGTTGCTGCCCCTTTGTCCATCACTTATGAATTCTTTTTTATATTGTCTGTCATCGTAACTACCTACCTTGGAGGCTCTGCTGAGGTTTGCAACTGAGCTGCTGGAAAATTTATATGGGTACCCACATTCTCAATGTGGATGACTTCCTTTGGGAAGTTTTTTCCCTTCTCTGGCACCACCACCAAGAGGGCAATTTCACTTTGCGAAAAGTGAAAGATATCAATCCAAACTGACGAGATGAAATGACTCAATGTCATTAATGTACAGAGCATCACATTTCAGTAGCTGTGGACATCAAGTTAGTGGAAATGACTGTTGTATGCCATATGGCTCCATCATAATTAATTCTCTCACTGTGTATTTGCAAATCTTCCTGTTACCAATGTTAGCAATGTGGAAATCTGGCTTACCTCTTCTCTGGAAAATTAATAATGAAACCTCTGGTGCTCCAGTTTCTTCCCACGGTCCAAAGATGTGCAAGGCATGTGGATTGGCCATACTAAATTACCCATTGTGTCCAGGGATATGTAGGTTGGGTGAATTAGCCATGGGAAATGTTGGATTACAGGGATGGGCTGGGGCTGGGTGGGTTGCTCCTCGGAGGGTGGGTATGGACTCGATGGACCAAATGACCCGTCAGGATTCTCTGAAACATTAATTAAACTGAATACTGAAACATTAAGAATAAGTCTTCCCACACAGTGTCTGAGATGAAATGCCTGAAAGGCCAACTTTGCCTCTGGCTCTTTGCCTTTGAAAGAGACTTGTGACTGGGAGAATTAAAATGCTTTGAAAGAACCCAAGCTCAACATGTGTGGGGAGTCATTGTGTTGGACAGCTGTGAGATTACCATAAAATGAGAGTAAATGCCAATAGTGGCCACAGATGTGAATGTGATGAGTCACTCAGATAGTGAAGGATGAGTGTGCTGGTATCACAATGATTGTACCATAGAAGCAGAGTTGTGAGTTTTTTTAACTTGAATATGCCATAAACTCACCTTTCCTGCCCTGATCATGTTATTGAAGGTTTTATAGCATTACCTTCAGGAGTGAGACATTTCTTATTGCTGCTCAACTCGTTGGCTACTTTCAACTATGCAATATTCATACCTGAAGATTCCTTCTTTCTTCCATTTCCAGGGAGCAGAATCTCCCTGGGGGCCCTCACTGCTCACAGCATAATGTTCAGGGAAAGTGGAGTTAATGGTAATTGGGGAAAAATTCTTCACTGATTGGAGTCAGTCCTCACAAAAAGAAGATGGCTGTGGTTGCTGGAGATCAATAATCTCAGTCGCAGGACAATCTGAGTTAGCAGGTTTTTCTCAGGATACCGTTCCAGGCCCAATCACCTTCAGCTGCTTTATTGATAACCTATTCCTCATCACTAGGCGAGACTGAAGAATTTTCTTTTGTGAAGTTGCACAACGTCCAACACCATTTGAGAGTCCTCAGATATGGAAGCGGTCCATGGCGACGTGCAGCGAAACCTTCATAATATCCTGACTTTGGCTGTTAATTGACAAAAAAACTGCAGATGCTGGAATCCAAAGTAGACAAGCAGGAGCCTGGGAGAACACAGCAAGCCAGGCAGCATCAGGAGGTGGAGAAGTCAACGTGAAGAAGGGTTACACCTAAAATGTTGACTTCTCCACCTCCTGATGCTGCCTGGCTTGCTGTGTTCTTCCAGCCACCTGCCTGTTTACCTTGGCTGATAAATAGCAAGTAACAATTATACAACACAAGTGTCAGGCAATGACAATTACAACAAAAGGGAATCTAACCATTTCCCTTAATGTTTAATGGCTTCCATTATCAAGATTATGGTGGTGGTAGTAGTGGCGGTGGGGGTGGGGGTGGCGATGGAGGATTGGTTTATCGTGTTATCGTTTACCAGAAACTGAATTGGACTATCCACATAAATACAAGTTACAGTAGCAGGTCAGAGGCTGGAATTTCTGTGGTGAGCAAATCTACCTCTTCTCTCCCCAAAGCCGATCCACTACTTACAAAGTATAAGTCAGGAGTTTGATGGAACATTTCCCACCTGCCTGGATGGGTGCAATTCTAAGAACACTCACCATCAGCATCCACTCCAAGTTACACAAAATCCTGACCTAGGACTACTGCTGGAACAAGATCCTGGAACAATCTTCCTAATGGCACTATTGGTGTTCCTAACCCCTAAAGAGAAAGTGAGGGCCGCAGATGTTGCAAAGTACAGTGCTGGAAAAGCATGGCAGGTCAGGCAGCATCCAAGAAGCAGAATTGATGAAGGGCTTATGCCTGAAATGTTGATTCTCCTTCTCCTCTGATGCTTCCTGTCCTACTGTGCTTTTCCTGTGCCACTAATATTGCAGAAACTTAGAGAGGCATCTCAGCAACACCTTATTCAGGAAAATTAGGGATGGGTGTGCTTCCATATATGTGTGACATCCACATCACAGGAAAGAATAATGAGAAAATAAACATTGTGTGTCAGCTTGAGCCACCACTTGTGTAGTTCTTGGCTTTATTGCAATGGATTGTAAATTTTCAATTTTGGCCTTTGCAGGATCATTTTCAATATTGGAGCTGAAACAACAAATGAAAGCAAAATATTATGGATACTAAAAATCTAAAATAAGAAAAATGCAAGTTGGAAATATGCAGCAGGTCAGGCAACAGCTATGAAATAAAAACTGAGTCTACATTTCACCAAAATGACAATTGATCTGGATCTGAAATGTTGACTGTTTCTCTCCACAGATGCTGCCTGACCTGTTGAGTCTTTCCAGCCTTACTTGTTCTTCTTATTATTGATGAAGACTATCATAATGCCTGAAGTCTCTGCTTGGGAAACCTAGAAATCAGATGCAACCACAGTGAAAAATCACTGGCAAATGCACTGGGGAACATTTTGGATTCCTGACACTGCCAGACATTCCTTTGGCAGGTTTGCTTGAGGCACACTGCAGTGATTTTATTCCTCCTTCCTTCCCCAAATGTATTCTCTCCAATCCTTGTTGGCTGAATTCCCATTGTGCATTTGAACAAATAGTAGTAATCACTCTGGCCCGAGAAAAAAAGTTGGGATAACTTTTAGGTATTGGAGCAAAATGAGGTTCCTCTCCACACCAGTGCTGGTGGGATCTTTCAGATCACAAAGTGTCATACCAGATATTATGATAGCATTAAGTGAACTACTCTAGGGCCAAGAATAGACAGATCATATATTTTTGTCACACAGCTATAAGTTATGTTCCCGTGCAATATTTAAAATGCCATGAAATTTTATTATTCAGTCTCCTGCCACTACAAGCAGTTTTCTCTACTTGAACATGTCAGAACTGGAATCTGAGTTAATTGCTGGCATATATATAGGTATTGTTATGATAGTGGTAAAATATGGACAATCAATTTTCAACCTCCATAATTTGATTTTAACACCTGGGACTTTCATGAACTGAAATGATTTCAAAATGGAAAAAATCATTGACTTAAAAAAGGTCATAGTAATTGCCTGAGCACAGGCTTGAGATAAGCATTATGAAACCATCAATAAATGAGCAGTCTGAATTGAAATTAGCATTTTATTTTATTACACAAGTGATCCAGTGAACCAGACCTGTATTTCATTTATAATTTAAATCTTTATGTTCAGGTTTCAGATTTTAAAAAAGTCACCTGCAATTATTGAGCTAGAAAACAAACAAAAGTTCAGACATTTGAATAGGTAAACTGAAGATATTTCAGATAGCTGCTTTTGATCGAAGTCAAGAAGATGAACTTGTGACTGGAAAAATTTCTTGCAGCCTCTTGAAGGACAAAACTGCCAGTAATAATGCAAACTGGAGACAAACATCTGAACACTGAACTCAAAGATGCCTGTAATATTTAGACTGCAATTAATCCATGATAACCCAATCAACCATGGTTTCAGATTATTTTTATCTTCCGTTTGATCCTGGGTACTATTCCTTTTTTAACTTGCCAGCCATGTCTATGGATGACATTTGAATCTTTATTGTTTTCCTTGGAGTTAGCAAATAATAAAATTGACCCTTTTTCACTCAAGAAAACCTCCTTATTTATTTCTGGTGAACAATGTTGCAGCCAACCAAGGTGATTGTCACAGTTGCTATGTTGAATGCTAATAAATAGTTAAATATAATTATTCATTCAGCAATAAACGATCTTAACATCATTGCATGTCTTTCATTTAAGATAATGTATCTGATTTGAAACTGCATTAAAGTAACTCTACTGTGTTCCTTTGTGATGTGTTGTGATTCATCTTTAAAAATAGTTAAATGCAATTCCAATTTGATTCTACACTGTATATATTTTCGACAAGTGAATGAAATGACTTGTGAAAGAAAAGTATTTTGCATGCTTTAATTAGGTATATACTATGCTAGCTGTCTCTTAATATGCCAAGAATAATAATAAGAAACATCAGCATTGAATGTGGAGGAGCTGGATGACAGCGATAACACAGTTATTAGCTTTCCAATGAGAGTTGGGTTGTAAACAACAAAAGAACAATAGTGTTTTTCATTATTTCAACACAAACTACTTTGCTTTGTGGGTAATATTCATGAAGAGTGAAAGATTTGTTTTGAACACCAGCAAACTAGATTATTGCAATACATGTCCTTACAAAAAAATGCAAGCAACATTCTGTATTTTAAGATGAAACAAGCATGAAGAATGGGGCAGAAATCTTTCAGTCCCGTTTGGCTCTCACAAGTTCATTGAGTTGATATCTTTGACATTTGTTCTTCATCTTTGCCTAATCAGGAATGAGGAGACATCACCTCATTAACACAGCATTTCAGAATCTCAGAATTGTTAAAATGGAGAGGGAGACTGTTCAGCCCACTGTGTCTGTGCTGATTGTCTGAGTATTTTAACTGAGGGCAAAACTTCAACCTTTTCCTAATAACCTTGCACATTATTTCATTTTTAACAATTATCTAATGCCTTTTTGAATGCCTCTACTGAACCTCCTTCTACCACAGGTCCAGGCACAGCATTCCATACCCTAATTGCTCGCTCATTTCTCAGTTTACCTTAACTTCTTTTGCAGAACACACTAAAACTGTGCCTCAGGATCTCAACTCTTCTGCAAATGGGAACAGTTTTTTTTCCCATCCGCTCTTTGCTGGCCTGTCAAGATTTTGAAAGCCTTCATAAAATTTCCTCTTAGCCTTCTCCTCTCCAATAAAGCAGTCTCAACTTCTCGAATCTATCATCATGATTAAAATTTCTCACCCATGGAACCATTCCAGAGTACCTGCTGAGACATGCATTGATCAAATTAGACTCAATTTATTTTCCAAGAGAGATCAGTAAATTGATTAGGGAGCTAAGCCTTGTAACTAAGTTTGGTCTCACTGTCCCCTATCCATGGGAAGCAAAGGAAAGTCGACAAAAATATCATTCTTCAGTCATTACGACAAAGCATCCTGTAGTGATTGTAAACCAGTGGTCCGCCAGGTGGACCTCATAGGCTATGAGTTCCCCAATTGTTAATTTGTTCCATCAGGGAGCCCTGGCTGACAGGTACAAACAGGAGTGTCAGAGGTTCTGTTCACTCTGAGAGCTGGCTCTGAGGGAACTGGATCAGTGTCAAGGATTCTCCATGTGTAAATAAAGAGTGACTTGGTGGCAGGATACCAGCCCTGTGGAGTAATGTTGCAGCCTTTAATGTTGAGTATTATAATATTGATTTATAGAAGATATTGCTTCTATAATCCAATCAGCACCATATTTCACAATTTGGTTTGGTTAATTGAAACGCTATATGTTGTTTTATTTGCCCTTTTTAATAAATATAACTGTCAGCAATATCACTGACTATATTGAAATAAGGTTGTACAGCACCTATGATATTGGAAGGAATAATCTCTTTGAAATTATCATCACTGACTTCATTTAATCTTAAAAATTACACATCAAAGTGAGACCAATGGGTCAAAATCTTCAAATGGGCTATCGACTCTAATCCAGTTTCCTTTCTCTTTTCTATGTATTTTTACATGAGATGGATAATTGAGGACCCCTCTTCCCTCTCAGGTGGATGGGAAAAATCCCATGGCACAATTCAAAGAACAGCAGGGCAGTTATCCCTGGTGTCCTTGTCAATAAATTAACACCACAGAAAGTAGTCATTGCCACATTGTTATTTGTGGGAGCTTGTGGTGTGGAAATTGGCTGTTTTTGTACAAGGTAATGGCTCTGAAAGTTTAATCGTCGAGACTGCAATAAATGTTTGTGCAAACTTGTGGTGCAGTAGTAGTGCCCCTATCTCTGGAAGGGAGGCTGGTGTTCCACTCGCCCCAGAGCTGTGCACTAACATCTCTGAACAGGCTGACTAGAAAACATACATACATAAAAATAGGCAAATTCCACCAATCTGATTATTTCACAAAGGTTTCTGTGCGACAGGCAGAGCATTTTAGGATTTTGAACAGAATAGATCCATTATCCTCAGCCTTCTCACAGTCTTTGTGACAATGCCTCAATTAATAATATCACTTATGCATGATTGATAGCATCTGATAAACTACATCTTGCTTAAAACTCATGAAAATTTTTCTCAGGCCTTGTACACAAGTGGGCCCCGAGACCCAGTCATGAAAAGGTGATGGTTGCAGCAAATTATCCTAATCATCAACTGGTAATGATTGGCACAGCAACACAGACAACATTGTAATAGTGATGAGTGTTGTTCCTTATTACTGCAAGGTAACAACAGTAAAAAGTCCAGTTGATCCTGTAGTACTGAACATTTACAGTTTTAAAGACTTACAGCTTTAAAAACTACTTACTTAATGGTCAAGTCTTTACTTCAGATCATATAGGGGAAGCACAGAAGCAAGTGTGAAAGTTAGTTTGACCAGGCCATTGCAGGTTCCATTGGAAAGCAAGGATTTGGAGGACTAGTCCTGAATAGAGGTTCAACCTGAGAGTGAACACGAGTAAATTTGATCTGTTGGCCAAGGGGGATACTATAAAGTAGCGGTGCAGAATGGGCTGAGATAGTTATAAATTATAATGGAATACTTACAACAACTGTCACACTGGCAAGTGCACACTCACCATTCACATTGTTACAGTAGGAAAATCAAAGGCCACAGAGAGTACTTTAAATTGAGGTTGTAGCACTGTAACATACCAAGGTTAGACCCCAGTCAACAAGAGGGAAATTAAAAGCCTAAATACTCATTATCTCACAGGAGAAGACAGGAGACACCAATGGAGGCTGTGATAAGTGCAGGAGATTCATAATTTAAACTGTGGTTCAGGGGAAGAACTTATTGAGGTTGAAGGCAAAAGGTTTAGTTGGAAAAGATCATGGGAAAAGATAGGCATTGTTTATTCTGCTCAGAAAGGGAGGAAGGAAGTCATCCATTTTGCCCATGAAGATCTGGGAAATTTCTATTTGGCAGCAGAAGACAAAATCTTCCATTTTAACCGCAAAACATGGGTCTACTCCAGCAAGGAGGGCAGAGATACAGGATTAGATTAGATTACATTACCGTGTGGAAACAGGCCCTTCGGCCCAACAAGTCCACACCGACCCGCCGAAGCGCAACCCACCCATACCCCTACATTTACCCCTTACCTAACACTACGGGCAATTTAGCATGACCAATTCACCTGACCTACTTCGAGTAGGATATCTTTACTCGAGTTTAAAAATCTTTAAGGTAAGAAGATAAAACAATGCTGTTACCTTCAAGTAATAAGAATCTACTTGGAAACAAAAATAAAGCAGCTTTCAGCAACGACATCAAAAAATTTTAACGTGTATCTGTGGTGCATCAAAACCCTTAAATATTACTAATGTTTTCAGCCCTTAATTTCAAAATATATCTTTAGAAGAGAACTGCAAGACAGACCAAAAAATTTGTAAATTCAATGACTGGCTGGCTGGCAAAAAAAAACCTTCTGTATGAGATCAATAGAATGTAAATGCAAAAGGTGTTTCAAAGAAGCTTCCAAAGGATAGAAAGAGACTTGAAATAATGAGGGAACTGACAATTGCCCCTTCCCTGTCTCGTAGAAGTTAACACTGACATTCACTTTGTGGTTTTCCCCTTCCAGAAATAGAAGAAAGGGATTTAAAAGACAGCTTCAATCCCGGTCTGCATGTTATTATTAGATTGATGTGGACTCTAGTGTATCCTGTGTGCTATGAAAGTCACAGTTTGAGAACAGCAAGGAGAATCCCTGCCCTACAGCTAAAAAAAGCATGATTGCCTCTTATTTCATACACTATCAACCAGTCAAAATCAGCCAAAGGAACATCAATCAACTTTTAAAACCAAGAAACTTGAAAACTGGCTGCTCAGCTGCCAATGATACAACCCAGTAATGGCTGTCCTTTGTCTATCTGATTTTCAGGAACAACCCAGATTCTGATCATTTCATTTTACTTTGCTTTTATCCTTTGAACTCACCTCTTTTCTTTGATCAGTGTGTAAGTATTTCTTCTGTTCATTCAAGAACGCCTGACTAAATCAAATCCTTTTCAAAATATACATTTGGGGGTTGATGTGAAAGAAATGTATCCATAACAAAAAGGCTTTTTAAATTTGCTCTGTTGTGATCCACAGAGGCAGTGAGTGAATAAAGAAGGGAAGCTATTTCATTCCTCTTGTTCTAAGAACTTAACAGTCTGGGATAGTCTAATTGTAATCATAATGAATTGGAGAACTTGCCCTGTGACTGGTTGTAGCAAGTGTAAGAGGGAAAATAACTGCACTGGGAAGAAGTGGCAAGAAAAATAATGCTTCCCAACAGACTAATTTCAGAGACGGGCCAAATAAATCACAGGATGTCATGGAGAAAATACTTAAGATATTGAAATGTTTTCAAACCAAACATTAAATCACATGCTTAACAAATAAATACAAAATAGGATCTGCAACTGATGATGTTATTGTGCATTAAGGTATAAAGGAAGGTATTCATGCATATTTTGAAATTTTACAAGCTTTTGACAATTATTTTAATCTGAGAACAGTACAATTCTTCAAAGGGCTTAATTTAACAGAAGAGTTCAGCATCCATTGGTAAGGTCATTCTTGATATGTGGAAAACTATGATTACAGAGCTTTGAAGTCAGAATTCCAAAGGTTATTCTCACAATTACTGATGAATCTTTGGCAAATTTATTCTGGTCCAAAGGAAATTTAACTTTGGAGAAAGCTATTCAGGTTTCATGGGAAGCAGAAAGCAGGACGAATCAAAGAGAAACTTTGAGAATAAGTCGGGTAACCCAAGCACAGAAGAGCAACAGAATTCATTCACTTTACAAGATAGAAAAAACTGAGAAAATGGACAAGTCAAGCCAACACCAACCAACAGGCTGGATAGTAGATTCTAAATGTCACTGTTGGCCTTGTCAACCAAGTAGGTCCCACAGTCCGAACTGTGCCCAGACATTAAAGAAGAATACTATATTTGTGAAACTGTCAGTCACTTCCACAAGATGTGCAAACGTAGGACACAGTTACTGTAAGCTTTGCATGATCAGGAAAGAAAGATTATATCTGGAGGAAGGCACTGCATGAGTGTGGCTATATTTCTAGGAGTTTGGAGCAGTGTGGGAATTCAGTGCAGAAGTGCTCTTTTTTTTGGCTCATAGTTTGCAAGGTCTTTTCAGCAGGATAAGTTGATGCCCCGGATCAGGGAGCCAGCGCATAGCCAAGAGTAATGTAATTGGAAAACTGTAAGTTCATTGGTTGGTAATAGCTGCTAATTTGATGATCTATTAAAAATTGCTTTCAAATCAAAGGTAAACTGGAGAAATATTTTACAGATTAAACAGTAAAGATCCTGAAGGAAATTTCTTTAAATACAAATTAAGAACTAAGAAAGCAAAATGAAGATGAAGGGCCAAGTGATGTGTTGTACCTTCATGATGTGGGAACTGGTGGACCTCATTGTGATTTATAGTGACCACATCTAGAACAAGTATTTGTTTTTTTGAGGAACTCTAATGCAGAGTTGATAAGCTGGAGTCCTATCTTCAAACACTGCAATACATCAGAGAGGCACAGAGTTACCTGAAGGCTGTTTCAGGAGGCAGTTACACCCATTAGATTATCTACCTCAAATTCATTGGAGTCAGAGACAGGAGGCTGTGGCTACAAGCAAGGCAGGTACCGGGATTCAGGAGTTAGTGCTTAAGGAGGCTGTAACTACAAACAAGGCAGGTAACGGGATTCAGGAGGAAGTGGTAAAGGAGCCTCAGGCCTTGAGGTTTTTCAACAGGTTTGACATTCATGCTCCCTGTGTGGATGAGAGCAGATGCTGCAGGGAGGATGAACAAACTGACCATAGCACCGGGGTACAGGGGGGCATTCAAGAGTGGGAGTAAAAAGAGAAATATTGTTGCAATTGTGAATAGTATTGTCAGATGAATAGACATTGATCTCTGCAGTCAGGATCAAGAGCCCCAAAGGCTGTGTTCTGCCTGGTGCTCAGCTTCAGGATATCTCATCTGGGCTGCAGATAAACTTGAAGTGGAAGGGAAAAGATTCAGTTGCTGTGGACCACATAGGTACCAATGATATAGGTAGAATAAGGAAAGAGGTTACACTGAAGAAATATGAGCAGCTAGGACCTAAATTGAAAAACAGAACCAAAAAGGTAATAATCTCTGTATTAATTCCTGAGTCACAAGCTAATTGACACAGGGTCAATAAGATTAGAGATAAAAGAGCGGTTCAAAGATTGGTGTGGGAGAAACAGGTTCAAATACATGGGAAATTGGCACCAGTATTGAGGAAGTAGGAAGCTGCTCCAATGGGTTGTGTGTCATCTGAATCATGCTGGATCAGCATCATGGCAAATCACATAACTAGGGCTGTAGTTAGGACAGTAAACTAAATAGTGGTGTAAAATTATAAAATTAGGTAAAGGAGAAATTGGGATTTCAGTTAATGATGGGGTTGACTACTGCCAGAAAATAAAAGTATGGGAGAGAAATTATATTGCCACAGGAAATGACATCACCAACCCAAGGAAACCCAAACACATAATACAAAGTGGTCTACACCACCAGTGCTTTATCCAGAGGCTCAGTGAAGATGTTACATAGTATGATGATGAAATGTCTGAAAATGAACCTTTCAGCTCAGCGAACAAACCTACATCTAATAATAAGAGCCTGTAAAAAGAATAGAGCAACAATTATATGTGAATGTGATCTTCTTATTAATTGGGTTAATCAAATTGTAAAGGTTAGCTATGACAATGAAGTCATAGAGGTGTTCGAACTTACATACAAGTTGAAGAGTTAATATATTTTTAATACAGACTTATCACAGATTGAGAATAATGATGTTCTTACACAGATGGAAAATGGGCTGCATACGACTCCATGACAACCAGCACTGAAGAGTTACTAATGATTCTCTACACATTCAGCCACAGTCAAGAAGAAATTGTCTTGTGCAGAAATCTCAGAGACTAAAAAATAAAATACTTGCTTCAACAGCGAAGCCATTTTTTGTGAAGAAACTTGATGAAACTAAGGGTCAGTTGGATGCTTTTTTTGGGCAGAGTTTTGCTGCAAAAGAAATTCAAGAGATTAATGATTCTCCAGATAAGGCAATTGACTAACCGCCTGATTTAGTTCAAACCAAGGTCCCACCGAATGACAACTCAAAGATAAAAGGTCCTCCATGTGTAGAGACTATGCAGACTGTGCATGGTTAAATAGCCAGGTCAGTAGTCCTCAAGCTAAACACATATCAATTTTCCAGAATACATATTTGAAGCATCCATATTCCCCAAGTTTCTAAAGTCAGTAATTTGGGGGTAGAGAGAGACATGTGATAAATATAATTACATACATGAATATATAAATGTTAACCATGGGAAAACAACTGTTGGAGGGCGGGATTGTGGTGTATAAGATAATGGTTCTGAAAGATTGCATGAAGCTCCACCCAATCTAATGGTGTCATCAGGGTTTGAGTGGGAAAAGGCAGAACATCTTATGATATTGAAGAGGACAGACCAATTATTCTAAGTCTCCTCAGAGTCTTGTGGTTGACTCTTAACTAGGAATAGGCAATAAATGCAGGACAAGCATGTGATGCTCACAACCCATGAATTAATAATAACAAACTTACTCTTCTCACTTGAATCTGATTTTTATCATGCAATAAACAACAACTCATTTCAGACAAGTGCTTCTCGAATTCGATATTATTTCCCCGTAATGGTAAATAGTCAAGGAAAAATGTTGGTGATAGCAAACTCACAAGCTGGTGGTGCTTGTTATTGCAACACATACAACAGTTACCTCATGCTCGACATTATAAGAAGCACTACATTTCAAAAGTACTTCATTAGCAGTTAAATACTATGTACCATCCTGTGCTTCTGAATGTTGTTTTATGAATGCAAGATTATCAAACTTGATTTAAGAGATGCTATTTTGCAAAGTAATGTTCCTGAGGTTGTTCACATATGAAATGACATCCACAATACCCACAATTTTCCATCGTTTTGTTTCATTTAATTAGTTTGTGCTGGTAGCATCCCACTTTCTAATGGCCATATAGAGTCAGAGACGAGAAAGTGGGGACGGCAGATGCTGGAGAATCAGAGGCGAAAACTGTGACGCTGGAAATAGCACAGTGAGTGAGGCAGCATTCGAGGAGCAGGAGAGTCAACGCTTCAGGTGAATGACCTTCGTCAGGAATTTAGAGGGGGAAGGGGGCTGTGAGATAAATAGAGGGGTGAGTTGGGGCTGGGGGGAGGGTAGGTGGGATGGTAATAGGTGGATGCAGGTGGGGGGTAATTGTGATAACTTGGTGGGGAGGGTGGAACGCATAAGTAGGAAGGAAGGTAGACATGTCAAAAGGGTTGTGCTGAGGTGGAGGGTTGGATCTGGGATAAGGTGGGGGAGTGGGGTGGTTTGGAAACTGGTGAAGTCAATGTTGATACCGTGTGGTTGTATGGTCCTGAGGTGGAAGATGAGGGGGAGTTGAAGTGGTTGACGACTGGGAGTTGGGGTTGTTTGGTGCGTGTGGATCACAGATATTCCCTGAACTGCTCCAAGTTGGCATTCAGTCTCCCCGATGCACAGGAGATCACATCGAGAGCAAAGATTCAGTAAATGAGGGATTGGATGCGCAGGAAAATCTCTGCTGGATTTAAAATGATCCTTTAGGGTCTTGAACGGAGTTGAGGGGGAACAGACTTTGCACCTTGTGAGGTATCAGGGAATGGTGCCAGGTTTGGAGGGTGGATTGGTGGGGACGGTGAACCTAACAAGGGTCATAGAGTCATACAGCATGGAAACACAACCTTTGGCCCAACTCATCCATGTCAACCAGGTTTCCTAACCTGTACTACTCCCATTTGTTGTTCTTGGCCAATATTCCTCTAAACCTTTCCTATCCATGTACTTGTCCAAATGTCTCTTAAATGTTGTAATAGTACCGGCATCTACCACTTTCTCGCCTATATACACACCGTCCTCTTTGTGAAAAAGTTACCTCTCAGGTCCTTTCTAAATCTTTTCCTTCTTACCTTAAAACTGTGCCCTCTAGTTTGGGGGACAAACCTTAGCTTTTCACCCTACCCTGGGAGTAAAACCTTGGTTATTCACCTTACCTATGCTCCTCGTGATTTTATAAAACTCTGTTTAAAATAGATTTGTGTTTGGGAAATCGTGTCTTATAAATTTGTTTGAGTTTTTTGAAAAGATGATCAAGAAAATACATGAAGACTGAATGGTAGACATCGTTTTACATGGGTTTTAGCAAGACCTTTGACAAGGTTCCATATGATAGACTGGTGGGACATCTAGCCAATTAGATACAAATTGACTTTATGGTAGGAGACAGAGTGCGGTGTAGCGGGTTGTTATTCAGAATAGAGACACGTGACCAGAGATTGGTGCTGCATCCACTGTTGTTTGTTATTTATATAAATGATTTGGATGAAAACATGGAGGCATGGTTAGTAAATTTGCAGATTACACCAAAATATGGTGGTGTAGTGGAAAGTGGAGAAGGTTATCTAAGAGTACAATGGCATCTTGATCAACTGGTCCAATGGTCCAAGGAATGGCAGGTAGAGTTTAATTCAGATAAATGTGAGGTGTTGCATTTTGGTAAGACAAACCAGGCAGGATTTACACAATTGTTAGTAGGGTCCTGGGGAGTGTTGTCGAACAAAGTCCTAGAGGGTGCAGGTACATAGTTCCTTGAAAGTGGTATCACAGTTAAACAAGATGGTAAATAAGGTGTTTGGCATGCTTGCCTTCACCGTTCACAGCATCAAGTATGTACAAGACATTGGTAAAGCCACATTTGGAGTATTGCATACAATTCAGGTTGCCTTGCTATAAGAAGGATGTTAGTAAAACTGGAAAAGGTGAAAAAGGATTTACAAGGATGTTAGTGGGACTGGAGAGTTTGAGTTCTAGGAGAGGCTGAATATGCTGGGACTTTTTGCCCTGCAGTGTAAGAGGCTGAGGGATAATCTTATAGAGGTTTATGTGATAAACACAGGCATTATAGCTACATTGTGTAACATTTTAACAAATGCTATGTGAGATTATAACTTAAAACATGCTAATTTACTACTCTCAAATTGAGGAGTTTGATATGTTTGAATTGTGTTCCCCTTGAAGTTTAATTAATTGCTATGACAACTTTTTCTACCGAGATTTGATGACATATTCAAATACAAATTATTTATCATATACTAGTAACATGCCGAAACTTGAATTTTACTTTTAATTTATTCTTTGATTTTGTTTTGTGAATAAAACAGGTTCTGGTTATTGTGCAAAGGCAGTCACTGCTGTATTAGCTTGATATTCTAGCTAATATTCTGCCATCTAAATGATACTGCTAACGTGCCTACTGATAACTTTGAATTACTAGCCAAAGCTAAATGGCAAGTACATAACCTGCTAAAAACCAGGCGTGAGGCCTTCAGATCAGGAGACCCACTCAAATATAAGGAATCTAAGTATGACCTTCGCAGAGCCATTAAGACAGCCAAGGACTAATACCGATCCAAACTAGAGACCCAGACAGACCCGGCGACTATGGCAAGGACTGAATGACATCACAGGTTCTAAAAAGAGAAGTGCAAGATAGCAGACAATGACACATCCCTCCCAGATCGTCTCAACATCTTCTACGCTCGCTTTGAGCAGAACTTTGGCGGAGAGGTAACACCTATTCTGACAAGTCCTAATGAATCTATCCCAACAGTCACTGCATCAGAGGTTAGACCAGTTTTCCTTTGTGTCAATCCAAGGAAAATGATCAGAGCATGCGCAGATCAACTGGCAGAGGTCTTCTCGGGCATCTTCAATCTCTCTCTGCAGCATGTCCCTGCCTGCTGCAACAGGGCCAACATCATCCCTGTGCCGAAGAAGGGATGTCATGCAGCATGTCTCAATGACTACTGTCCAGTGGCCCTAACTTCAGTGGTCATGAAGTTTGCTGAAAGGTTGGTCTTGGCATTAATCAACTCCAGCCTCCCCACTACTCTTGAGCCACTCCAATTTACCTATCAGACCAACAGATCCACGTCAGATGCCATATCACTTGCCCTTCTCTCCTCCCTAGAACATTTTGATACCAAGAACAGCTACTCATTGACTACAGTTCAGCCTTCAACACTACTATTCCCTTGAGACTGATTACTAAACTTAGTGATCTCAGACTGAGCCCTACTCGCTGCAACTAGATCCTCAGTTTCCTGACCCACAGGTCACAATCAGTGAAGGTTGGGGACAATACTTCATCCTGACTAACACACAACACTGGAGCCCTCCAGGGTTGCATATTCAGCCTCCTACTGTACTCACTCTATACCCATGACTGCGTCACCAAATACCTGACTCATGCCATTTACAAATTCGCTGATGACACCATCATAATCGGTTGAATCTCAGATGGCGATGAAACAGAATATAGAGGGGAGGTGGAAGGCCTGGAAAAATGGTGCATTGAGAACAACCTAGCCCTCAATATTGGCAAAACCAAGGAACTCATTATTGACTTTCAGCAGGATATTAATCATGCCCCCCATTAACAGCACAGAGGTGGAACGAGTGGAGAGTGTCAAGCTCCTGCGAGTGGTCATCCACAAAAAGCTTTCTTGGACTCTTCAAGTGGATGCACTGGTTACAAAGGCCCAACAACATCTCCTCTTCCTCAGGCAGCTGAGGAAATTTGGCATGATGGCGAATACCCTTGCCAACTTTTATAGGTGTGCAATTGAAAGCATTCTGTCTGGATGTATCACTACCTGGTACGGCAACGACAGTGAAGAAGGCTACCTCAGATTACAACAGGACCTTGACCAGATGGGTCAATGGGCTGAGAAATGGCAGATGGAGTTTAATTCAGATAAATGCGAAGTGCTGCATTTTGGCAAAGCAAATCTTAGCAGGACTTATACACTTAATGGTATGGTCCTAAGGAGTGTTGCTGATCAAAGAGACCTTGGAGTGCAGGTTCATAGCTCCTTGAAAGTGGAGTCACAGGTAGATAGGATAGTGAAGAAGGCATTTGGTATGCTTTCCTTTATTGGTCAGAGTATTGAGTACAGGAGTTGGGAGGTCATGTTGCGACTGTACAGGACATTGGTTAGGCCACTGTTGGAATATTGCGTGTAATTCTGGTCTCTTCCTATTGGAAAGATGTTGTGAAACTTGAAAAGGTTCAGAAAAGATTTACAAGGATGTTGCCAGGGTTGGAGGATGTGAGCTATAGGGAGAGGCTGAACAGCCTGGGTCTGTTTTCTCTGGAGCGTTGGAGGCTGATGGGTGACCTTATAGAGGCTTACAAAATTATGAGGGGCATGGATAGGATAAATAGGCAAAGTCCTTTCCCTCGGATCGGGGAGTCCAGAACTAGAGGGCATAGGTTTAGAGTGAGAGGGGAAAGATATAAAAGAGACCTAAGGGGCAACTTTTTCACAGAGAGGGTGGTACGTGTATGGAATGAGCTGACAGAGGAAGTGGTGCAGGCTGGTGCAATTGCAACATTTAAGAGGCATTTGGATGGGTATATGAATAGGAAGGGTTTTGAGGGATATGGGCCAGGTGCTGGCAGGTGGGACTAGATTGAGTTGGGATATCTGGTCGGCATGGACGGGTTGGACCGAAGGGTCTGTTTTCATGCTGTACATTTCTATGACTCTATGACACTATGAGTTCGGAGACAGTTACAGAGAGTGGTGAACTCAGTCCATACAATCACAAAGGCCAACCTCCCATCTATAGTATCCACCTATCAGGCCCGCTGTCAAGGAAAGGCTGCCAGCATTCTCAAAGATCCATTCCACTCTGGCAATGTTTTTCTACAACCTCTATCATCAGGGAGAAGGTACTGAAGCCAAAACACACACAACAGCCGGTTTCGAAACAGTTTCTACCCTACTGTTGTTAGAATACTGAATTGACTCATAAACTCTTAACGTTCGCCTGTACCTGTGTTTTTGTTTTTGCTGCTGTTTACCTATGCTATACTACTTAACTCCGTGATCTGCCTGTATTGTTAGCAAGACAACGTTTTTCACTGTGTCTCGGTACATGTGACATTAAATTCAATTCAATTCAAATCAATACAATGGAATACAAACTGGGTACTCAGGAGATAATGGACTATTTCTCCACCTAAGAGAATAGCATGTCTACCACCAGGTCTGGAATTATACAAGAAAAAATCGGGAATAATTGTCACTTTGTTCAAGGAAGATTTGGGGAGATTATACATCTGCTACTTTATATTGTCAATGTCAACTTAACATTTCTGTTCATTGTATATTTGTATTTTCCAATTAAAATTAACTTTGCCTGAGATCTAAGAATACTGCATTCAAATAAAAAAAATTATATAAAGTACCTTCCATAAAAAAGATAATCATTCTTCTTGACCCAGAAAAGTTCTGTACCTGAGAATCCCCACAAATAACTAAATTTGAGAGTGCAAAGCTCGTTTAAAAATAGATTAAAAATAGGTTAGAAATGGCAGATACACAAGTTTTGCCTGAGGATATTGAATTTTGTTCTTACTTTTTTGGTGAGGATAGGTGAATACATGATTCATGACTTTGCTAATACTGGTGATTTGCTGTATTTAACATACACATAATAAGGAACTCGCCAATGCTGCCATTTGGTGTGTTATTTTAACAGTGCAGTTGAAATAACAAATTGCTCATCTCAATCTACATGTTAACTACAGAGTTTTGAAACATGTACATTAAATAAATATTATAGCTATATGTTACATATTTTATAGACATGTAATTAAAGAATCAGTTTGGGGGGAGCATTACCAGTGTGTAATAATTTATACTGGTAATACTCTGGGCAATCCAGTTTGTTAAGTAAAGTAATTAGTTGTCTGTGAGTTTAGAAATGTTTTGGTATGTATGCAAAACATCTACATTGCAATTTACTACACTGATCACAACATTAATGCATCAGTTGACTTCTGATACTGTTGATTTAACTAAAATTACACAGGTATTTTTGTCACTAGTCAAGCACTTATTTGTAGTTCAATACCACATTTGAAATTTCCTGATTTCATTCATCACACAGTTTCTTACTAATTATCCATGGTATCCTTTGGGTTTCTTGTCATTGTTAATTTCATAGAATGCCTATATTAACAGGAATGCCTGAGATGAAGTTGGTTAGAGAACCATTTTGGTGAGAAGCTGAAGGATGAGAGCCATTGAATCTCTAAGAAGTTGCAGAATAAAATATATGTTTTCATTTCTGAAAAAAGTAGAACTGCAAGTATATAACTTCAAAAAAACAATTGTGGAAATTTGATCAGTAGATCACTGTTAGTGAAAAACAGCGAGGTCTGCACAGACAATATTAGATGTCTTGAAGCATGAGAAATCAAACTTGCAGTACAAAAAAAAAGCATGAAAAACAGTAGCCTAGGATTACTCATTAGAGATGGGCAGTATGACAAACTTCAAAATAAATCTCTTGAGCATGAATCTAGTAGAAACAGAAATCTGGTTTAATTAGACAAGATGCCTTAATAAAAGGGTTAATAAAGAAAGAGTGTAGTCATAGTTTTGGAATAAAAAAGATATACTCAGAAAATGTAATTGATAAGTCAATAGGGAAAGAAGGAAATTGTATTAATATATTGTATTTCAAGACAGCTTAAAGCACTTCATAACAATGAACTAGGTTTGAATTGTAGTCACTGTTGTGATATAAATAAATGCATCAACTAATTTGTTCACAGCAAGGTGCAGATAAAACATAATAAATTACTTGTTAATTTGTTTTAGTATGAAAACAGTTGAAGGATAAATGTTGGCTACAACAAAGGTTTGGAAATGCTTGGCTGGAAATTCCTCGGGGCCCATTTCATGGGTGTAAGTGCGATCAAGTGGAAGTTATGTCAAATAAATTGGAGAAACTGTCAGAACTTGTATGTTCAGCTACTAAGGGCAAGACCTCCATACTTAAAGAACATCATGGAGTTAAATGGCTAAGCAGTTCTTAGAAAAGGGACTAAGTAACTTGAGCCAAGAAGCTGGAGAATGAAACTGGTAAGCTCCTTGTTGGGTTTCCAGGAAATAGGCATCATGTGTAACTGCTAAAGACATCAGAAAGAAATGGAAGTGGCTGTGAGTGATCAGTCCATAAACTAAGAGGACCGTCTTATACTGGTTTAATAACTTCATAGATCAACATGGACAAGAGTATTTAAAGATGAATAATAAGGGAGTTTAGTAAATTAGAAGATAGAACATAGAAGAATACAGCGCAGTACAGGCCCTTTGGCCTTCGATGAAGCCCACCTAACCTACACTAGCCCACTATCCTCCATATGCCTATCCAATGCCTGTTTAAATGCCCATAAAGAGGGAGAGTCCACCACTGTTACTGGCAGGGCATTCCATGAACTCATGACTCACTGAGTAAAGAATCTACCCCTAACATCTGTCCTATACCTACCACTCCTTAATTTAAAGCTATGCCCCCTCGTAATAGCTGACTCCATACGCGGAAAAAGGTTCTCATGGTCAACCCTATCTAAACCCCTAATCATCTTGTACACCTCTATCAAGTCACCCCTAAACCTTCTTTTCTCCAATGAAAACAGCCCCAAGTGCCTCAGCCTTTCCTCATACGATCTTCCTACCCTACCAGGCAACATCCTGGTAAACCTCCTCTGCACCCGTTCCAGTGCCTTCACATCCTTCCTATAGTATGGCGACCAAAACTGCACACAATACTCCAGATGCAGCTGCACCAGAGTCTTATACAACTGCAACATGACCTCAGGACTCCGGAACTCAATTCCTCTACCAATAAAAGCCAGTACGCCATATGCCTTCTTCACCGCACTGTTTACAGAGGTGGCAACTTTCAGAGATCTGTACACATGGACACCAAGATCTCTCTGCTCATCCACACTACTAAGTATCCGACCATTAGCCCAGTACCCCATCTTTTTGTTACTCTTACCAAAGTGAATCACCTCACACTTAGCTACATTGAACTCCATTTGCCACCTTTCTGCCCAGCTCTGCAGCTTATCTATATCCTGCTGTAACCTGACACATCCTTCCTCACTGTCAACAACTCCACCGACTTTCGTATCATCCGCAAACTTGCTCACCCAACCTTCTAGCCCCTCCTCCAGGTCATTTATAAAAATGACAAACAGCAATGGTCCCAAAACAGATCCTTGCGGAACACCACTAGTAACTGCACTCCAAGATGAACCTTTACCATCAACTACTACCCTCTGTCTTCTTCCAGCCAGCCAATTCCTAATCCAAACCTCCAACTCACCCTCAATGCCATACCTCCGTATTTTTTGCAGTAGCCTACCATGGGGAACCTTATCAAACGCCTTACTAAAATCCATATACACCACATCTACCGCTTTACCCTCGTCCACCTCCTTAGTCACTTTCTCAAAGAATTTAATAAGGTTTGTGAGGCACGACCTGCCCTTCACAAAACCATGCTGACTATCCTTGATCACATTATTCCTACCCAGATGTTCATACATCCTATCCCTTACAATTCTCTCTAAGACTTTGCCCACAACAGAAGTGAGACTCACTGGCCTATAGTTACTAGGTTTAGCCCTACTCCCCTTCTTGAACAAGGGAACCATATTTGCTATCCTCCAGTCTACTGGCACTATTCCTGTAGACAACGAGGACATAAAAATCAAGGCCAATGGCTCTGCAATCTCCTCCCTTGCTTCCCAGAGAATCCTAGGATAAATGCCATCAGGCCCAGGCGACTTATCTATTTTCACCCTTTCCAGAATTTCCAACACCTCTTCCCTACATATCTCAAAGCCGTCCATTCTAATTACTTGTGACTCAGTATTCACATCGGCAACAATGTCCTGTTCCTGAGTGAATACTGATGAAAAGTATTCATTCAGTGTCTCCCCAATCTCTTCAGGCTCCACACGCAACTTCCCACTACTATCCTTGACTGGACGTATTCCTACCCTAGTCATTCTTTTATTCCGGACATATCTATAGAAAGCCTTTGGGTTTTCCCTAATCCTACCAACGAAGGACTTTTCATGTCCCCTCCTTGCTGCTCTGAGCTCTCTCTTCAGATCCTTCCTGGCTACCTTATAACACTCAATCGCCCCAATTGAACCTTCACGCCTCATCTTTACATAGGCCGCCCTCTTCCCTTTAACAAGGGATTCCAATTCTTTATTAAACCATGGCTCCCTCACACGACCCTTTCCTCCCTGCCTGACAGGTACATACTTATCAAGGACACTCAATAGTTGCTCCTTGAACAAGCTCCACATATCAATTACGCCCTTGCCTTGAAGCCTACTTTTCCAAGCCACGCATCCTAAGTCATGCCTCACCGCATCATAATTTCCCTGCCCCCAGCTATAACTCTTGCCCTGCAGTGCACACTTATCCCTCTCCATCACTAGAGTAAAAGTCACCGAATTGTGGTCACTGTCCCCGAAGTGCTCACCTACCTCTAATTCTAACACCTGGCCTGGTTCGTTACCCAGAACCAAATCCAGTATGGCCTCACCTCTTGTTGGCCTGTCTACATATTGTGTCAGGAAACCCTCCTGCACACGTTGGACAAACACCGACCCATCTAACGAACTCGAGCTATAGCTTTCCCAATCAATATCAGGAAAGTTAAAGTCCCCCATAACAACCACCTTATTACTTTCACTCTTCTCCTGAATCATCCTCGCAATCCTTTCTTCTACGTTTCTAGGACTATTAGGAGGCCTGTAAAAAACTCCTAACAGGGTGACCTCACCTTTCCTATTCCTAACCTCAGCCCAAACTACCTCAGATGGCGAGTCTTCATCCATCGTCCTTTCCACCGCTGTAATACTATCTTTGACAAGCAATGCCACACCTCCCCCTCTTTTACCCCCACCTCTGACCCTACTAAAACATTTAAACCCTGGAACCTGCAACAGCCAATCCTGTCCCTGTTCTACCCATGTCTCCGTAATAGCCACAACATCGAAATCCCAGGTACCAACCCACGCTGCAGGTTCACCTACCTTATTTCGTATACTTCTTGCATTGAAGTATAACACTTCAAGCCACTTTCCTGTTTACAGGCACCCTCCTTTGAGATTGATGCCATGTTCCTAACCTCCCTACACTCCAGGTCCTGCACCCTAAAGCTACAGTCTAGATTCCCATGCCCCTGCAGAATTAGTTTAAACCCTCCCCAAGAGCACTAGCAAACCTCCCCCCAAGGATACTGGCGCCCCTCAGGATCAGGTGTAGACCATCCTGTTTATAGAGGTCCCACCTTCCCCAGAAAGAACCCCAGTTATCCAGGTACCGGAATCCCTCCCTCCTGCACCATCCCTGTGGCCACGCATTTAACTGTTCTCTCTCCCTATTCCTCGACTCTCTATCACGTGGCACGGGTAACAAACCAGGGACAACAACTCTGTTCGTTCTAACTCTGAGCTACCAACCTAGCTCCCTGAAAGCCTGCCTAACATCCTCAGCACTCCTCCTACCTATGTCGTTGGTGCCAATGTGGACCACGACTTCGGGCTGCTCCCCCTCCCCCTTAAGGACCCAGAAAACATGATCAGAGACATCACGTTCCCTTGCACCTGGGAGGCAACATACCAAACGTGAGTCTCTCTCGCCCCCACAAAACCGCGTATCTGTGCCCTGAACTATCGAGTCCCCAATTACTATTGCTCTGCTCTTCTCCACCCTTCCCTTCTGAGCAACGGGGACATACTCTCCCTTTTATCACACCTGAAACCTTGAACCTTCAAGTCACATTCCTGAGATAACTTAAGATTTCATAAAAACTTTAATGCATTGTCTGAACTGTCACCTTTTTTCAAAAATCTAAAGTTATTTTGGGAATGTGACTTGAAAGAAGTTCTGGGATTTACATATTAATGAATCAAAACCTGTAACCCATTCTCGGTGATTAAAGATTTAACAGTAATCTAGGTTTGTTCAATACATCACATCAGTTGTATGACACTTTGATCTTTTACTGTAAATTCTGTGTCCTATGATCCTACCCCACTAGCTACCTGATGAAGGAGTAGTGCTCTGAAAGATTGCACTTCCAAATAAACCTGTTGGACTATAACCTGGTGTTCTGTGATTTTTAATACAATCACAACAGTCAAGGATTACTTTTTTAAAGTATCCCACATGACATCTGACTCCTTGCTGCAGACGTAAGGTCACTTGACAACATTTTATATCTCACTTGCTGTTATCCATGTGAGCAAACCCCAGCTCCACTCTTTCTATTATTTCCATCATTAATTCTGATTGTGAGTGAAAGACCTGGAGACTGCAGCAGCCAATTGACACTATTCATTTGTCCTGCAGAAGGCAGCACACAATATACAAACATCTGGCATATGGCACCAAACAAACAGATAGTAATGGCCATAAAATGGCTTCTACTCTCAGCTAGCAAGTGAGGATGGAAATGTCCCTTCACTAAGTTTGAAAGAGTCTTTTAAAATATTCATATGGATTATTCGATATTTTTGTCAGCTGCTGCTTCTATTTTTAGAAAGCCACATAGCAGTTGTAAAGTAAGAAAAATGGTTATGCCATCATAAAACAAAATGATGTTTTTTCCCTCTCAGAGATTGCTAGATACAATATCCTCTCCATTGTGAAACACCTCAGAGACACATATTTGAGTTGGAGAATATCGGGACTTGAAGTATGATGAGATGCAAACGCTCAAGGTTTCAGGTGTGATAAAAGGGAGAGTATGACTAAGAGAAAACAGAGGATGTGTAACTTCTTGTTGGAAATAAGCAAAAAATAAGCATTTTATCATTAAGAGAATGATGCCACTAAAGCATCAAGCATCTTTTAAGTTTTGGAATGACCTCTATCAAGGTGTGTGGCAATCTAAATTACAGGACCTGTTTAGTAGTGGTGTCCTGTACACCAATTCAGAGTGATGTAAACAGTGTGGGTTCCGTTCCCATACCAGCTGAAATTACCACAAAGGTTCCCATTTCTCAACCCTTCCCTCAACTCTCACCATACTTGAGGTGTCATGAAACTACCACTGATTGTCTCTCTCTTTTGAGATGGCATCCCTATGGAACTAAGGTGACTTTATCAGGTTACATATCAGAGTTGAATTTTTTGTAAGTAGCTCCATGCAAAGACTTTTGTTATATATTCACTCATGGGATATTGGCATCACTGGTTGAGCTAGTATTATTGCTCATACCTAGTTGCCCTTGAGTTCCCTTCCGAAGATGCTGCAGTCCATGTGCCAGCTGGTTCGTTTTCACTTTTTTTCCGAGCAGTTGATACAATGGAATGGCTTGTTATGTCATTTCAGAGGCCACTTAAGAGTCAATCACATTGCTGTGGGTCTGGAGACACATGTAAGTCGGACCAGGTAAAGTTTCCTTCCCTAAAAGGTGGTGATGAATCAAGTAGGTTTTTCTGACAAGTGAAATGGTTATCATTAGATTCCTAATTCTAGTTATTTTTATTGAATTTAAATTCCAATATCGGCCATAGCATAGTTTGAACCCTGGCCCCTAAAACATTACCTGGGTCTCTGGATTAATAGTTTAGCCATACTAGGCCATCACATCCCCAAAGCTTGGTCGCCGGTTCTCTTGTCTGACAGTAACGTACTAGTAATCTTCTGATGCATAGTTCAGGATTAGGGTGCTAGAGACCTATCATATTCTATAAATCAAGATGTCCTGGGAAAGACAATATTAGGGATGTATCCTTGAAGACTGCACGACATATCGACCAATCGGGCAAAAAACGCCTCGGCTTCGTCAGAATGAGACTTTGAGCAAAGTGTTACAATCTCTATCGCTGCCGCAGTGCTCCGGGACTTTAATTGCAAATCTGACTGCAGTAGAAAACTGAACATCTGTGAGTTTTAATAACTGAAGTACGGGCGAAGATAGAGCACCAAGAACAGGTCTGCAAACGGGAAGCCGGATCAATAACATTAGTGTGACCGTGATGCTGCCCGATCATTTTCATGCCGTTTCTCACTGTTCGCGATAGCAATCAAAGACATTGCATCGGTTATTGGAAAATGCAGAATCCTTTTTCTCAATTTGTGCGTCAACGCCCCTTTGAGTTTGAAGTCTTCAAACTGTTTGGCCAAGTACTATATAGATAATTAGTAGGTTAAATTAAAGAGCTTTACTGAGATTGAAGGGAAAGGTGCGACCTTATGCCCGGCTGAACTGTTTTTGGAGGATGAATAGAGCCTGATATATCACCCAAAGTATAATGAGGCACTCTGTACATTGCCACAATGCAATCTTAATCCGGTCCAGGTTTTTGGCCCTTGGGTAAATCTTCGATCTGAACAATACTAATCTGGGGGAGGTGTAAACTGCATAAAATAAAACAAAATCTTTTTTTATCACGAAATTGGAAATCGGGGGGAGGTGTAACCTTATTGGAAGTCGACCGAGAAAATCCCTTTAAGTGAACAGCTTGTGTTATTGACGTTCGTCACTGGAGGGTGGGTGTTCAGTGAAGGTGTGGCTCTCTGTTAGAAACATTCAAGTCTCTCATCATGTGAAAGCCACTTCTCCAGTCCCTCAGCAAAGCCAACACAGAGCCTTCACTCATTCCACTTGCGTTGTGAGAAGGTAAGATGATGCGCAGCATTACAAGTCATCGCCACAAATTGTATTTACCTTTGTTTTAAAATAAAACGATTGTAATTTGTAATGTAATTCCAATTTAGAACGATTTGTAATTTGGATATGTTCCAGTGAAGGTAGGGTAAATCTATTGGAATAGGTCGTGCGTTTGAGAATTGTGAAGAAAATAATACGCTTAGCTCGGGAGCATTTCATTCACGGTGCTGCAGCCCTGCACTAATTACATTGCAAAAAGCAAACGGTGTTGTAGACGGGGGCGGAACAGAGATCGGCGAAATCAGTTCTTTGATTTTATTTGGTTGGTAACTTGGCGGAGTTGGTTGGATGGCGGCTGTCTGAGAGAGGATGGGATTTGCGTATGTTTAGGCTTGTATGCAAATTTCATCTCGCGGGTTGTGTCTGCTCGGCCCACTGCGTCTGTATGTGCCGCACATACAATAATATATACACACAGACATTCAGATACAAGCAGGCACCAATGCAAACACCCACAAATACATCGACACACATGGAAGTGCTCGCATGTCAATGTCAACACAAACCCACCAGACTGCACAGGAGTTTATTTCTTTATATGCAATGCACGATAACGCTGCGTGGTGCTGCAGTGTGCGCTGCATTTAATCTGCTGCAGTCTGTATTGACAAGTTTCATTCCAAGGTCGCTTAAAGTGTGTCCTGCGACCCTCCTCCCCACACGCCCCTCCTGTCAGTTTGTTCGACCCACACCTGTCGAGTTTAATGGATAATGGTTTCACGTTGGCTTCCTCTCGCTTCATATTTGATGGATAGAGGGAATATTGTTGTCAATGAAATAACTCTCCAGTACTGACCGTATTTCTGTGGGCAGACGCGGGGTTGAGAGGATGGAACCCAGCCCTTGTTGAGAATGATGGGGGTGTTGTAGTGTGTGCAGATGTAGAAGAGGTTGTGATGGGGAGATAAAACTTGCTGTCAGGGGTGGGGGAGGCTGCTGAAGGACGCGATGATCCTCATCCAGCCACACTCTCATCTTTCAGCATCCCGTGACTGTGGGGAGCAGTCAATCTTGTAGCCGGTTTATTGAATAAAATGACTCACCCCTGGTTGTGTCAGAGTGATGCAACAGGAATTATTGAGTATCTCAATCTGACACCTGCCTGTGTGTGTGCTTTGTATTTCATTTTAATTCTGTACACTGACCCAATGCCCATGAAATGATTTACCAGGCAGCTGGTGTAATGCGGAGGTGGGATGTCTACTTTGAGTCGCTATTGATTTCATGGGGACAGTTTGATAGGCATTGGAGAGCAATGTGTTTGATTCCTCTCTAGAGAGGTCGCTGAGGCAAAAATGAAATTCATCTGAAATAACGGCATTATCTTTCTGGATATTTTGAATACTGACTCTTTTTATTTTGGTTAAATAAGACGCCAGCTGGAAATATAAAGTTACAGCATTCTGCTTTAAAGCCACAAACCGCCATCTCGAGTGGCCAATCCCGCTTTTGTATCATCCCCGCTGACATGTCAGATTGTTGAACACTTTGGCGCTGGCTGCGGCTGGTTTGGCTTTTTAGCAGGTTTTCAGACGAGATCTCAATGTAGCATTGTGTGAGAATCGCAAATTAAATTTGACAATCCAACGGTAGCTCGCAATTGTTTCAAAATTACGGATGGTTAACACACATAACCTACCCCGTTTCTGTTGCTAACCTGGAGCAGACACACGATGGGCCGAATGGCCGCCGCCCGCGCCACAAGATTCTGCGATCCAGATTAACATTCAGAATCATTCATATTCAGATTTGAGATTGCGTTTGTTAAAAGGCGTTAGCTGCTTGTATTCCCTTTTTCCATAAACGAAATCCCAAACATTAAGAATCTTGCCAAACGTTGAGTCGACGTCTTCCTTCTAATACAGATTTACAAGTGAAACTCTGTATTTTAGGAATTTGATTCCTGGTGATAATTATGGTTGTGACTGTGCTACAGGCTGGTTAATCCTCAGTGGAACGTGTACATCCTGATGATACCTAACACTCCTTTAATTATCAAATCTTGACACATCTTTTTAGACATAACTCTATTTACAAATAAAATCAGTTGCTTAGGTCTAATAATGCTGGAAATTTCCATGTTGGGGAATGTTTCAGAAACTATAACTAAGTAATGCTGATATCCTAATGGAATTTTGATTCATACAGTTTTATTTATTATGAGGACTGGTGGGCTGGGGTTCTGTGTTTTAAACTATATACTTGTTCATCATAAATAATGTTGTTAGACAAAGTAGTGAGGAAGCATGTTTTCTGCTGAACTGAATAGCTGCTGATTTCTCCTGTGCAAAAGTGGTGATCATCTTCCACATTGGGCTCAAAGGGAGGTCAGTTAACCCATTGTGTCTCAGTGAAGAATAATCTTTGAAGAGCTGTCTGTTTCTTATGATCCACTTGGTGTTTCTTCATAGTCTTGTAACTTTCTCCTTTTCAGGTATATATATGACCATAAGACAAAGGAGTAGAAGTAGGCCATTCAGCCCATCGAGTCCACTCCACCATTCAATGAGATCATGGCTGATCTGATAATCCTCAACTCCACTGCCTTTTCCCTGTTACCCTTGATTGCTGCACTGGTGAAAAATCTGTCTATGTTAGTTTAGAATATGCAAGATGACCCAGCCTCAACAGCCCTTTGTGGTAAAGATTCCACACTCCAAAAGACCCAAGCACAGGATAATTGCAGTGAGCAATTTGGACAGTTGCTTTTCTGTTCATCTATTCACTTGGTAATAGCAGGAAGTCAAAATACGTACATTTCAAATAGGAGCTAGAAGCAAGAGTAAGCCATTCATCCCCTCAGCATTGCTGTGTCATTTAAAAAGATCATGGCTAATCTCAACTCCAATTCCCAGGTCAAATTTATGATTCAATCTGCTTCCATCATAATTTTAGCTATTCCAAATTAACAGAACCCTGTATTGAAAGAAATCTCAACCATCCCCGGGATTGTTTTTTACTTGTTTTCTTAAATCTGAGTCCTGAGCAACAGTTCACCAAAGCTCTTTCAGCGGCACCTTCCAATCCCAAAATCTCTATTACCCAGAAGGACAAGAGCAGCAAATGTATGGAAATATCACCACCTTCAGGTTACTTCCGAGGCACACACCATGCTGACTTGGAACTGTCATCATCGTTTCACTGTCACTGGGTCAATATCCTTAAACTCCCTCCCTAACTAGATTCTGCATGTACCTATGCCACATTGACTGCAGCAATTCAAGAAGGCATCTCACTACCACATTCTATGGAACATTTAGAAATGGACGTTACGGTTGATTCAACAGTGCCCCTGAATGAATTTTTAAAAGCCTGACATTTTATATACCTTTATCAATATCTCCTTAACCATTTCTGTTTTAGGATAAATATGGACCTTCTTCCCATAACTGGACTCTCTCATCCCAGTCTGGACTTTCTTTTGTTACTTCACCAAACCTTCACATCTTTCCAAAGATGTGTTGTCTGAAATTGGGCACAGTATTCTAGCTCAGGCCTCAGCAGTTTAATAATGGTTTACCATCACTTCTTGTGTTCTAATATTCTGCAGTTTCTTCCATAAAGCCAAGGATCTTATGTGCTTCTTTTTACTTCAACAAGCATCATCAGAACTTCAGGGGGCCTAATCCCTCAGGTCTGTCTGTTTCAAACTTTCCTTTAAATGTGTCATTTCTTCGCAGGTGTTCCAAAGTGATCGGAAGTGGGTTTGAGCCACAAAATCACAGAAGAAATCATTCGATCCAGTCATATCTGCTTTGGCTATCTGAGAATTTCTATTGCTAATGTGCTGCCTTTTCCCTGTAACCTTGCACGTTGTTTAAACAGAAGCAAGCATCCAATGCCTCACTTGACACTGTACTTCCAAACTTCCATCAAATCTCCCCTTGTATCTGAGTTCCAAGGAAAACAATTACAGCTTCTTCAATCTTTCCTCATAACTGATGTAGTCAAAAGGTGTGGTGCTGGAAAAGCACAACTGGTCAGGCAGCATTCGAGCAGCAGGAGAGTTGACATTTCAAGCATAAGCTCTTGTGCTTGAAACACCAACTCTCCTGCTGCTCGGATGCTGCCTGACTGACTGTGTTTTTCCAGCACCACACTTTTTGACTCTGATCTCCAGCATCTGCAGTTCTCATTTCCTCCCTCATAACTGAGGTATCTCATTGTACATCCCTCATGCACTCTGTCCAATGTATTCACATCCTTCCTGTAGCTTGGAACCCAGACCTGTTCACAGTACTCCAGCTGAGATCTAACCAGTGTTTTATCTAATGTCATCATAACCTCCCTGCTCTTGTACACTTTCTCACTATTTAAGAAGTCTAGGATATTGTCTGCTTGATCCTTAGCTCTGTCTACTCGTCATGCACCTTTAATCATCAAATCCCTGCAGGGATCTCATGGACACTTATAAAATTCTAACAGGACTAGACAGAGTAGATGCAAGGAGGATGTTCCCAATGCTGGGTGTGTCCAGAACCAGGGGTCATAGCCTGAAGATTCCAGGTAGACCATTTTGGATGGAGATGAGACATTTTTTTACCCTAAGAGTTGTAAGCCTGTGGAATTCATTAGCACAGGAAGTAGTTAATGTCAAAATATTGAACGTATTCAAGAAGCAAATAGATATAGCACTTGGGATGAATGGGACTGAAGGTTATGGGGAGAAAGCAGGATTAGGCTATTGAGTTGGACGATCAGCCATGATCACGATGAATAGGCCTTCTGCTGCTCCTATCTTCTATGTGCGGAAAGAGGCCATTTGGCCCATTAACTGTGCACCAACCCTTTGAACAGCATCCCACCCAGACACAGGCATCCCCACCCTATCCGTGCATTGACCATGGCCAATCCATCTAACCTGCACATCATGGATTGTGAGAAGAAACCAGAGCACCTGGTGGAAGTCCTCAAAGACACAGGGAAAATGTGCAAACTCCATACAGACAATCACCCAAAGCTAGGATTGAACCTGGCACTGTGAGGCAGGATTGCTAACCACTGAGTCATCATCTGCCCGCTAAATTATATCTGTGATTTATGTCAGTCATGCCTGGATCTCTCTGTTCCTGCACACCATTTAGAATATAATCCTTTATACTGTCTCTGTCTGAGGTAATGTACCAAAGTGCTTTACCTCACTCCTCAACACATTGGACTTCATCTGCCACCTATCTGCCGACTCCACTAATGTCTCAATATCACTTTGAAATTCACCATTGTCCTACTGACAGTTTATAATTCTCCTAAATTTTGTGTCATCTGCAAATTTCAAAACCACCGTCTACTCATCAAGTTCTAGATCACTTATCTATAGGTATATCAGTAAAAGCAATATTGATCCCTTGGGAACTCCAGTCAAAACTTTCTTCTAGCCCAAAAAATACTCATTAGCCATACCCTCTGTTTCCTATCACAGTTTTTTTTAAAAATCCATGTTAGTACTGTCCCTTTTATTCAAAGATCTATAACTTTCCTCACAAGTCTGTAGTCTGGCATTGTGTCAAAACTTTTTGGAAGCTGATGTACACTACATCATCAACCTTTCCCTCAACAGCCCTTTCTTGTCTCTTCAGACAAATACCAGCAAGTTAGACTTGATTTTCCCCTTCACAAATCCATGCTGGTTCTTCTGAATTGATTCACCTCTTCCCATCATAGAAACCCTAGAGTGTGGAAACAGGCCATTCAGCCCATTGAATCCACACCGACACTCCGAAGAATATCCAGACCCACTCTGTAACTAAATCCCTGTAACCCCACATATTCCATGGCTAACCCACCTAGCCTGCACATCCCTGGATACTGGGCAATTGCGCTAACACATTTTTGGAGGAAACCAGAGCACCTCGAGGAAATCCACGCAGACATGGAGAGAATGTGCAAACTCCACAGGGTCGCCCTGAGGTTGGGATTGAACCCAGGACCATGGTGCTGTGAGGCAGCAGTACTAACCACTGAGCCACCGTGCAACCCATGTCAGAATTGTATCAAATTATGAAAATCTGAAAGACTCAGGGATTGCATGTATAGAAGAGAACAAAAACCTTCAGTTTGTGCATTCAAAGAATATCTCTTGTTCATTGACATGGAGCCATTGTTCTATGGATTATTCCTTTGTTCCAGGTTTAAAGCCGTGAGATCGTAGGGCAACATTATCAGAAATGGGCATCATATGTTTAGAACCATAACCAGGACAATAAAAGATAAAGTTACACAGGTCAATTTGCTTATTAGAGAGCCACAACTGGTGGTGAGTTTGACCTGAGGATCACTGTACCTCAAGTGGAGGGTGGGGTTAAAAATGTGGGACTTTGATGGTGACTTCAACTAATACAGGAGTTTAACTTGTGCTGTTGACATTACTCTGAATTGTAAACCAGCCATCCAATTAACTAAGCTCACTGATCCTCCACAGCAATCAGGACTATAAAGTTTATTTAGCATTTTTAATGTAATCTGTCATCATTTACAATATGGAAGGTGAAGAACCAACTTGCACATTGGCCATGGAGTCTTGGAGGTAGTTGGACATCACTTCATTTTTCTGACACAATTTTTAAGAAATTGATAGCAAGCTGTGGTAAATTGCAACACTGATTTTTCAGCACAATAAGAGAAAAGATAACACAATAGAAGAAGTATATTTTTGTTTGCTATTTTGCATGAAAAACTGATGCATATGCATAACACTGACAGGTAAAGACAAATTCCTACTTTTATTTCAAAGCCTAAAGCACATTCAACAGATGATAGTTTTCTTAATTTTAATATAAAAATAGCCAAAAGCCTATCCACCAGTAACAATAAGGTGTGGTTCATCTTGGAATGCCATTCATTACATTGCAACTGCCTTCGAAGATCTGGAGGAGGTTTAGATCCTCATTTACTTGGGGGTGCTGCAGGAAACATTTTACCCATTAGCCCTGAAAGTGTTTTACATTTCAGCCCAATCTGCTCTCTTTCCCTATAAACTTTTATGTTTTTTCACCAATTATATATGTTAACTTTCAAATAATATTATGTTGTAATAATGTTGCATTAGAAATCCAAACTTTGGTGACAGTGTGAAATACAAACCCATTGGCTTGTGAGCTCCCAACCAGTGGAAATAGTTTGTTTTTCCTATTATCTTTTCAAAACTACTCTTTACTGTAAGCTCATATCAGACCTCATTTTAAGATTCTCAAATTAAGAGTTTTATACTTTTAAAAACTTATGACTGCAGAAAGTGAAAAACCTCAAGCATATGCTGCTTTTTTTTCTATTCAAATTTCTGGTAAAGTTGGTACAAAAAAGATAAAAATAAGTACTAGTTGCAAATTTTTTCTAGAATTACACTCTGCTCACATAACTACTTTCTGCATATGCTGTTACTAAACTATGTCATTGTTCAGACTGGATGCCATTGCTTCAAAACTAATACTTTCAATACCGCAATAATGTTCTTTCACCAAAATGAAATTTAGAAAGAAAAGCGAAGGACTAGGATTTCAGTATCTTGAGTCAGATTGACCATGGTATTTGTCATTGGTGGCCTTTATCTATTAAATCCCAATTCCCCAAAATTTCTCCTTATTCTCAAGTAAGTGTCATATTCCCTTTTACAATATCAATTGAATTATGGACATATAAGGACATTTATTTCACAGTCGGTTTTCATTTATTTAACCATACATTTTACAGTAGAAAACTCTGTTGCATTCTTAATCATCATCATTCTTCAATATGCGCATTTAATGTTGGTTGTCTGACCTTAGTTCACACAGAAATTAAGGTAAGAAATCTGACATTAATTCAAGCGAGGAGAACTTATAACTGTAACATAATTTGGACTGAGTCTCAACTTCTTAAAATTTTCATTACATGGTTACACTAGCACTGAGTTTGGCATAATACAGTAGCTTCACAAGCAAGGAGGGAGTAATCAATGGAATGTACCTGTCTTGACCACATACAGTGAGACATTTTATTATCCACCTCGGGGGAACTTCTGATAAAGAAGATCTTCCATTGATTCTAAGAAGCTGGCTGATTGGGTAAATTGTATGAGTTTATTTTTACATCTGAAGCACAGAAGCAAAACAGATTTATATTTTTATCAGGAACTCAAAGCAAAACACTATATAACTAACAATAATGGGTATAACTTTTCCATCAGCAAAATTATTCCTTTTGCTTCCATAGCAGAAATGTTTGCAATGTCAGAAAATTCTTTTTATTTTAGACCATTTTCATTACCTAGGGGATTACGTCTCTTAGAAGCTGCAGGGATTGTTCAGTCCATAGATAGTTCAATTTAAAATAAAGGACTGCAGTTTCTTGGCAAGAACAACCTCCATTACTTTGCATGATTTTTCTCTGTTGGACCTTTGATTGAATTGCCTCAGACTTGTCCAATATTGGAAAATGCAGCTCTTTTATTTCCTTATTTCCTTACTAATTGTAAAACATACCTTGGTTGAATAGAAATTAGAATTTGCTCTGGGGTTTTTCATCTCACAGCTTTTGAAGGTTAGTTTACTAAGACTTTAAATTCTTTTCATATCAGAGTTCTATTCCTAATATTGGGAACTATATGGCTGTACATTTATCCCATTATTTTGTGCACCCAAAGCCAGTGAGATGTTGCATCTTCGAGAATAGCTTGAACTAAACTGCTTTAGTCTAATTAGTTCGTAAGTTGCAGCCACATTCACTATGCATACATGGAGCAGGAACTATTTAGCACAACATGCATTTATTGTCTTTTTACACGGCTCCGTATTTTTTTGAATTTACCCTGTCTTCACTGCATCAAACATCAAGTTCTCAAATATCTTCTGGCTGACTGACAATTCACCAAACTTTGGTGAATCAAATTTATATGGTTTATGTCCTCTTACTGAAGCATATGTCCATCTCTATCAATCTCAAATGGCTCACTAACCTCCAGAGTGTTATTTTCAAGAAAACCATCTTGAAATCTCTCACGAACTTAAACCATTCAAGATGAACAATATATTCTGAGTATGTAACTCTATGTTCATTTTTCAATCCTCTGACTCCTTTGATCCACTTTCATTTGATATGGATGTTTTAGTCACTAAACCTCTATCCTAGGGAAATCCATCCAAATTACAGTTCCTCCTCCATTCCCCACACTCCCTCTTGTTCACAAATGTTGGTTAAAATTTATGGACCATTTTTGTCTATTTCCTTAATATCTAATGCTATTAATGTAGTATCCTTCTCATCTTGTATCTGAAATGTTATGCTAAATGGAGGGTGTTACACAAATGCAATGCTAATTCTTTGCGGGCGGTTCTGAATAATAAGACAAGTTACAGAATAAAACAACAGATCTTTAAAAAGCTGAATAAACTGTTGCTTCTAATGTTTGTTCTACTAGTGATGAAGTATGAATGTTTTTCTTCAGCAGATTTTGAACTACGGAATACTCTGTCAGACTCACATCATCTCAGGACTTCAATAACTATTCATCAGCTTGTCTGTTGGTGTCACTGCTTGCTTGTTTGCATCAAGTTACATTTGACTGAATGTATTGCTGCTAGACTTTCGTACAGTGTTACAGAATCAGTGATCTAGTATTTCCAATGCCTAAAAATAGCAAAGTTGCAAAGAAGGAACTTGATGAAGATGTCACAGAGTCTGTCAAGGACCTTCTTTCCAATGAGGACATGAATGACGATCAATTTAAAAAGAGTGCATTATATGTAGATGACTCCCAAACTGACAAAGATGTGGACATTGAAGAAGGATCTGATATTGAAGAAGAAAGGCCAGCCTGGAATAGCAAACTTCAGTATATTCTGGCACAGGTTGGATTCTCAGTTGGCTTAGGCAACGTATGGCGATTCCCATATTTATGCCAAAAAAATGGTGGAGGTAAGTGCACAACAACCAAAATATTCTCCTTAGAGCTAGAACACGCATTGAGCAATAACTCAATGCTCTCCTTAGTTAAGACAGGATTAGTTTGAATCATTTTAATTCTTTGTAGTTTTCAAAATTTTGTAATTACCGTGACCAGTGGGTGCTGTGTTTGAAAATTAGGAAACTGATTATGTTATTTTATAATTAAGTATAATTACTTTTATGACTTGAAGGATTATTGTTTGCATTCCGCTCTCAAATTTATGTGCAGCCATGTCTAATAATTTGGAGTTTTGTGATCAATTCAAGCAGAAGTGTATCATGAAGCTCATTTATTGTGTAGTGACACTGGCATGCTCTGTTTTGAGCTCTCAGGCTGACTTGCACATTTATGAACTTTTATACGCATAGTTTAGAAAAACAGATTGAATGAATATGTCTTACTTAGTGCAGTAAAGTAAAATGATTTTTTAAAATATCGATTAAAGTGCATCTGTTTGAAACAAAAGCATGAAAATATGATCTCAATATAATTAACGTCCACCAGTTTGAAAGGTATGCCACAAAATTGATGAATCAAAATTCATGTGTTTCATAAACAATAAATATATCACAAATCTTTACGACTTTGTATTGAATGAAGTCATGGAGGTGTAAAGCATAGAAACAGACCCTTCAGTCCAAATTGCGCATGCCGCTGTGTTAGTTAAAACAACTGTACAAAAATGCTCGTGTATTCTAAAACCGTTTTCTGTCTTTTTTAGGTGCCTACCTCGTGCCTTATTTGCTTTTACTGCTCATTATTGGGATCCCATTGTTTTTCTTGGAGCTTGCTGTGGGCCAAAGGATCCGACGTGGCAGTATTGGTGTATGGAATTTCATCAGCCCCAGACTTGGAGGAATTGGATTTTCAAGCTGCATTGTATGTTTTTAAATGTTTTATCCTGCAAGGTCATAAAGAATTAGTGAATGATGCCTGAGGAAGTAATTTAATTTCCCCACGTTTCCAATTTGTCTCTAATTGGACAGAAAGGTTGCTTTGTTCTGATCCAATCACATGAGCATTTTTAGAGCATCAAAAGAGATTATTGAAATATTGGTGTTTTAAACTGATTCATCAAACATTGGAATAATTGGCAAACATTGCACTTTTTTCTTGCTGCACTGCTTTGAGCTATTTTGAAGGAACATAAAATCTCAGCATTTCTTACAGTTATTTGAAAATTACAGATCACCAGCAAGTATAATTAAAACTCACTGTACGTGTAATTATAAGCTTTAATTTAATGGCTAACTCTCTGTACAATATTGGTTAAAAGTACGCCAAGGCAATTAGCTGCAGAGATGTGGAGTCAGGCCATTTGGACAATTCACTATATATTTGGCCTTCCATTGGCAACTCTTCTGATGTGAAATGCATTGGCTTTTTGTAGCAGCTTCACTGTTGTTGCAGCCAAATAAAAATTCAAAGTCTCTATGCAGACAGTTATCTTTTCTATGACCTGCTCACCATCTCCCTTGCAACTGTCTCTCTCACACTTGCTGGTCCTCCTATTTGACATTCTCAATCCCTCCCTAACTTTCTCCCACTTGCACCATCCCCTCACTCCACTCACTTCTTGAACCCTTACTCACAGCCAGGATTCAGGAGAAAGTGACAGTAAACAAAAAGGATTGGGAGAGGAAAGCAGTCACCAGGAGGGGGTGGTGAGCAGGAAAGAGGCAGCGAGTTGGCAATTCAGTGACCGGGACAAAGGCAGGAAGTGAAAACCAGCTAATGAGAGAATCAAGAGCAAGAAGGAAAGAGTGGGAGGCAAATAGAAGGCGTTAATAAGTTACTTAACACATTAGTGTTGTTCAGTTGGCATATTTTATGGGACAAGGGCAGGTTGTCTTCATCCACTGCCCTGCATACAGTTGGGATTAGATTGAGGCCAGGTGGGAGGGCAGTGATGAGAGCAGAGGGGAATTTTACCAACTTCCTCAACTGAAAATGCAGGGTGGGATGATGGGGGGGGGGGGAGGGGGGAGGGGGAGTGGAGTGGAGGATGTTGGCAGGGGGAGGGGACCATAACATTCTGCCTTTGATCCACTGCAATTATTAGACACTTAATGGCTGCATCTCACCCACCCTCAATTTTGAAGGTGGCTGGAGGGGTTCACGGGTAGGAATACAGCCTAGCAGGTCAGCCTGCTCACACATTGGGGGTGGAAAGGCATGTCAACACTCTCCCCTACCGCTAATGTCTGCTTCGTGTGCGTAATCACTCACATTGCTGACACCCGCTTTGATAGTTCCAGTGCTCTTGCACTCACCTTCTCTCCCCAGCTCATATCTGATTCCTGGGCTCTGGGGTTTTAGAATTTGGCAAATTATTGTAGTCCCAGTCATGATCATGACTATTACAGGTGCTGATTGGATTAAAGGTAAAGTAACCATAGCCTTACCAAATCATAGGATTGCTCTCTCATTAAAGAGAGATGACTGGTGATGTTTTAACCTGCGAGTCACCGTGCCCCGGACAAGGGGAGCGGTTGAGAAGGAGAGATATTCATGGTAACCTCAGACAGTGTTGATATCACTCCACATTACAAAGCATCTATCCAGTCAACTAAACTAACTGACCATGTTGTCTGGGCTACAGAGTTGCTGACCAATCAGATCAACTGGCAGCTCTCTGAGGTAAGACTTGTCCCCCCAAGTGAGAGGTGGAAACCATCTAGAGCATTGTGTAACTGTGTGGCTGTCATTATTGACAGGAGCGAGAAAAATCCTGCCCTCTGAGCATTTTTAAGTTCTGCTTGTAGCCCAATGGAAATTTTCCTATATTCCAATTGGCTGCCTCTGTTTTTCCATAAAATACCACTGATTGAGGGGAAATGAGTTTTTTTCAAAGTCTTGAACTTCAAGAGACCAATTTTAAACAATAATGAGAATTAATGTATGAAAGAAAATTGCACAAATGGGAAGTGGGACTATAAGCCCATAACCCCGAGCCTCTCTGCAAAGTCTGTTTCTCAACCAGATGTTTAATGCATGAGTCTTGTGTCCATTTGAAAAAAGAGATTAGTTATTTTATGAACTATAATTCATCAAAAGTATTGGTATTAAATATATCATCTTCTTTGATATTTTTTGGGGGGGAGGAAAAATTTGTTTACAGCATGGAACAAAACAGGTTTAATTCTGTTTGTTCTGCAAAGGAATGCTTGTTGTGGTCATGGTCCAAACCAATTTTGTTCACTCAAAGCTTCAAGCTTGGGACTGAATTTTATGGAGGCATCAGAGGTCCCATCAGTGGAGCTGAAAAGGGGTGGAGGAGGAGGAGCAAATCTGTTTTGGCAGTCAGTCTGGAGCCTGGCTCACACCCTGTCAGTGACCCACTCTACCTGTTAAAGATGGCATATTGCCCCCAAGAGTTGCTGCCCAACCAGAAGGCCAGCAGCTCAGCAGCGTCAGTGCTGCCACTACTAATGGTGGCCATTGCTGGGATTACATCTCCAGGTTGAGGGTGCATCAATTGTTATGTGTTGTCTGGAGATTACTGGGGCAAATCATGCAGACTCCTGGAGGTTTATGGGGTTGCTGAATGTTGGCAATGCTTAGCCAGCAAAGGAAGGCAGTACCTTCCCAGAGTCAGTTGCCAGAGTGTATATGGCACTTGCTGCACATGATAGAGGAAACCTAGAAGCTTGCAAGATGCCACTGGGGGAAGGAAGAGGCCCTAATTATTCACTTAAATAGGCCTTGAGTGGACAGACCAAATGCCACCTTTCCCATCGATGGAAAGATGGCAAAGCAGTAGGAAGCTAATGCCTTCACCGTGTGCTGTTTTCTAAGATTTGCCTGACTTCTTACCTCACAGCTCATCCCCGAGGGGCTGATAAAATCCAACCTAGAACGTTGTTGACAGAGTGGAGTGAATTTAGCAGTAACTTTGACACAAGTCAGTGTGTGCTATAGCACTTTCACCCAGAGCCTTTGAGGTTTTGCTTTGAATATCTAACTTCTCCCTTTTCTTCTCCAGGGATGGGAGGGGCCAAGACTTCACTTTCTCTCTCTGCGGTTCCTCAAGATTGTTGCATAATGATATCAGAAACAGAGCTGAATTTACCATTCATCAGAGACTTCATTTTTACCTTCGTTATCAGCATTGCAGTTTTACTGTACCATTATGATAATTATCAGGGGCCATTCATAATGTATCAAAGGTGACAGAGAGAAACACAAGGTCCTGAAAGCAAAGCAGAATAATTCTCAAGCTTTCTTGCTAAAACTTCCCTATTTCTTCTAGTTACATCTGATGGATTTCTCCTTCTTGTGTGACTCGCTTAAACCCCGGTAACCTGAAATACAGTTTGCACTGCTTGCATTTGGCTGAAATATATGAAGGTCAAGCTCTGATTTGAAGTTTTGCTGTTTCCACATCCCCCTTTCCCTATTTTCGAGGAATAGCAGATTGGTACATTCTTAGCTGTGACCTAGGAGTCAGCATTAATTTATTCAAGTCATTTGTAATGTTGTTTTATTTAAAAGTAAAAGTATTTGAAGTACTTTAAGGAACCTTGAGGTAGTACAGGTCATGATTATAAAGGAGTGTGGCAATGAGCCATGCTACAAGCAGGGGCAGGTTGTCATTAAAAGTTTCCTGAGCATTTAGAGCTTGTACACTTTATTTGTTGATTTTATGTCAGTGTGTATATATAAAATGTTGCTTCTTTATTAATTGACATAAGGTCAGCATGCTCTTCCCATTGATCCCAGACACTGGAAAGTTCGCAGTGACTTCTCAGTCACCCCCACTTCCCAGAATCTTACTGCAAAGATCCTCTTCCATGCTTTCACACTCAATTACATTACATCCAAGGTCACAAGTCTGTATTCCAATACAATTCAGCTTCAGAGCATCCTCCAACTGCTTCCAGATTTTGGTTCCATAAATTCCATACCTGAGTCCCTTTACTTCAAAACCCAGGAACCCATCACCAATATTCCCAATCCTGGAGCCCCAGACTCTAGAACCACACTCCCAATATCCTTGACTGTCTATAATCCGGGTTACTGTCTCTCATACCCCCCTCCCACCGCTCCCCCCCCCCCCCCACCCCCAGTATTTTCTGCATTTTAAAATTTTTAAGGCATAGCTAAACAGATATAATTATTGAGCTTCACTATTTACAGCTTCAGGAAAACCATGACCCAACCATTCCAATGGGAAAATCTTTCATTTTTGATTGCAATAAAAATCTAGTTTAATTAATTTCAGAATCATAAATCAGTAATCCAGGAACATTCATGCATTTCTTGAAATGATGAATTAATGTGAAAGGCAGGAAGCAGTATTGTTTTGCTGTTGAAGTACAGCTGTGTGCAACTTAACAAAATTTAACTTTCTAAAGGTGGGTGGGAAGATAAAAAGCTTTTAAATTCTCAAATCCAGACCGAGCTGTTCCACTTCTGCTTTTAATGGAGTTGGGTGAGGAGTACATCTGCTTCCATTTCACCTGATTGTTTTTTTTTTGCCATGAATTCTGTGTCTCAGGAGACTTGAAATGAAAAGGAGGTGAGATTCCTGAGGCAGGTATTTTCATTGCACTGCAGGAGAAAGGAGAAAGTTAAAAATCACACAACACCAGGTTATAGTGCAACAGATTTATTTGGAAGTACTAGCTTTCAGAGCGCTGCTCCTTCATCAGATTACTAGTGGAGCAGGATCATAAGACACAGAATTTATAGCAAAAGATCACAGTGTCATGCAATTAAAATGATATATTGAATAAACCTAGATAACCCTAAGTTATCTCAAGAATGTGACTTTAAAGAAGTTCTGGGATTTACGTATTAATGAACCGAAATCTGCAATGCTCATTCTAAAAGATGAAAGACATAACAACAATCTAGGTTTGTTCAATGTATCGTTTTAATTGCATGGCACTGATGTTTTGCTATAAGTTCTGTGTCTTATGATCCTGCCCCACTAGCTACCTGATGAAGGAGCAGCACTCTGAACACTTGTACTTCCAAATAAACCTGTTGGCGTATAACCTGATGTTGTGTGATTTTTAACATTGTCCATCCCAGTCCAACACCGGCACCTCCGGATCATGGAGATAGGAGAAACAGGACTCTTCTTCAATTCTAACAAGCACATTTTGGCACTGACTCCCATTGTTTATCACCTCCTTTTCACTGACAGTGAGCTTTCGTTGATAAATGGTGGTCTAATAGGTTATGCCCACATCCTGTGAAAGAATGTTAAAGAAATGGGCTGACTCCTCCAGTATGACTCTCATAATTAAGTTCCTCATGATGTCCAACTTGGCCCTCTCCTGTCTGGTCAGAATGCTCACATTACATGGCATTTGCTTCCCTGCCTAACAGGTCAACTGAATCCTGAACAAAGGTTGAAATGAGAAAAATATTCAAAAAATGTTAAACATCTTGCAGTTAATTTCTGCAGAACGTCAAGAAAATCTGTAAGTTCCTTGCCTGAAAAGTCCAAAAAATGTTTGGACTCCAACATTTTCTTCCAAGATCAAATAAATATTGAGAGTTCTGTATGTACCTTTAAGGAAAAATGATGGCTTTGATTCTTCATGCCTTCCTGATCAATTAGAAACTTATTGTATGACACAGATCAAGAGGTCAATTACCGGCCAGACAGCTTTTGTTTTGCTGTAAATCCTGAACTTAATTAGGAAATATGTTCCATTGACAACGACAGAATGAATTATTTTTAAGTGTGCATGTTTGATATAATGACAGGGGAAGGAAATTGAATGTTTCCCAAGATGTTAGTTACAGAAGGGATACAAATTGGAGATTCCTGTTAAATCTGTATTGCTACTTCATTCTCTTAGTGGTCCTTCATATACACAATACACAGCACCAATTTCATCTATACTGATACAACCAAGCTTTATTTTCACACTTCCACACTGACTTATTCAATGAATCACATTTGATTAAAAAGCATAAGACCCATAGAATTCTTATTGCTTTTCTACACTTAAACATGTGAGATCTGATTCAAGCTAATACAATTGCTGTCCTTTTTTCGTCAGTGACTAGTCATTAAACAAGTGAAAGAAATTACTTTGGAAATTTCTTTTCAATCATTGAAAGTTATAGGGTAGAAAACATATTCAAAGATTTGATGGTCATGACTCAGCTACATACTTGACAGGCTCGAATAACTTTCAACCCAGAAAATTGGAATAACATAGAATGCGTTAATTGAATGCATTCATATCAAATCTCCAACAGTGTTAACTATGGAGTGAAAGGAATTTGATGTCTACAATTAAATGCTATTTCAGCACAGCATGATTTGCAGATTATAATTGGTCTAAATGGAAAGGAATGTTTTGAAAATATTGTTAATAAGAAAAAATCAGTGGGATGTCTTGTATTCAGGCCAGTGAAAGGATTATAAAATACTTCTTGTTGTTTTCATTTTAGGTGTGCTTCTTTGTCGCTCTGTACTATAATGTTATTATTGGGTGGAGCTTCTTTTATTTGTCAAAGTCCTTTCAGCATCCATTGCCCTGGGATCAGTGTCCCTTGGAAAAAAATGGCAGCCAGACCTGTGAGTATCCAACAAAACTTTGTGCAAAAACAGCAAAGGTGATGTGAGAAAAGGTCAGAGGTCACATTACACCAGGTTATAGTTCAACAGGTTTATTTGAAATCACAAGGTTTTGGAGCACTGCTCCTTTGTCAGGTCATCTGATGAAGGGGCAATGCTCCAAAAACGTGTGATTTCAAATCAACTTGTTGGACTATAACCTGGTGTCGTGTGACCTCTGACCTTGTCCACCCATGTCCAATGCCAGCACCTCCATATCATGGCTACAACGTGAGAAAAGGCAGCAAGTAGTTTGGATATGGAAAGCACTGCCTGAAATTGTGGTGGAGGCAGGTTCATTAGAGGCTTTGAAGAGAGGATTGGTTGATTATTTGGACATGTGTTCAAGAGTAATGGGATAAAAGTAGGAGATTGGCTCTAGTTAATGTTTGTCATTTGAAGAGCTTGAACCAACACGGTGGGTTGAATAATATCCTACTGTTAGGAGATGACATTGTGTTCAGAAAAAATTTCCATGAATGTTGCTAGGGTTGGAAGGTTTGAACTATAGGGAGAGGTTGAAAAGGCTGGGGCTGTTTTCCTGGGAGCATTAGAGGTTGAGGGGTTACTTTACAGTGGTTTATAAAACCATGAGGGGCATGGATAGGGGAAATAGACAAGCTCTTTTCCCTGGGATGGGGGAGTCCAGACTAGCAGGCATAGGTTAGGTTGAAAGGGGAAAGATTTAAAAGGGACCTAAGGGGCAACTTCTTCATACAAAGGGTGGTGCCTGTATTAAATGAGCTGCCAGAGGAAGTGGTGGAGGCTAATACAATTACAGCATTTAAAAGGCATCTAATTGGGTATATGAATAGGAAGGGTTTAGAGCAATATGGCTCAAGTGCTGGCAAATGGGACTAGAATAGGTTCGGATATCTGATTGACATGGAAGATTTGGACCGAAGGGTCTGTTTCCGAGTTGTACACCTTTATGACTCTTTTGAACAAATGTGGATATCTTCCTGTCTTTTCAGTTGTTGTGCCTGAATGTGAGAAAAGCTCTGCCACTACATATTTCTGGTACCGAGAGGCACTGGATATATCTAACTCTATCTCAGAGAGTGGGGGTCTGAATTGGAAAATGACTATCTGCCTCTTCATAGCCTGGCTTATGGTTTGTCTTGCCATGATCAAAGGCATTCAATCTTCAGGAAAGGTTAGTGCTTTTCTTGACTCTGTTAGTATTAAGATTTCCATCTTTTTCCAGATTGCCTATTTTTGCAGTGAGCCAACTTATTTCTGGTCACATTTGAAAGTATGAGAAATTGTATTTACTCATTTATTCTCAAGTAGAAATTACAGTCCTGAAAATTTTGAGTCTTGCTTAAGAGACATACAGATTAGGTCATTGTGCTTGATTCAGAGCACTGCCTATGTTGTAGTCATTACTCGTAAAAGTCCAGACTTCATTTAACACAAAGAATTGTGAAACTGGTTAAATATATTGATCTTTGGAACAAGAATATTTCCCTATTTCTTAACAGAGAATTAATCAATCCAAAACATACTTCAAATTCAAACCTTTCACGTTGATGTGATTTGTTTTTGACACAATCTAGCCAAACGGTGAAAAAAAACCCTTTTCCTGACTTTTCATTACCTGGGCTCAGAAAATGCAGTTAGGAAAAAAAAGTCACAACATCATGCTTCAATCAGTTTATGGTAGGTTCTTGGTTTCAACCTGGGATGAATTACACAAAATTTCATCACAGGAGGCATCGAGCAATTGTTACACTGAAATGGAAGAGTTGCTGAAGCCACATACTATTTGTACCCTACTACCCTTGGTAATTTTACAGCTTCTTCTCATTGTCTTGTTACTAAATCACAGATCCATTTTAATTTGAATGACAATAAAGATGGCATGTAAACTTGACCACTATCTTATCATTCCAGACTTCACTAACAAGAATTGATGTTACTGTGTGTTTTGTTTACTTAGAATACCTCAGCTGCAGCTTCGGCTCTTGGGGTCATGATATAAACCTACTTTAACAATTCTAGTTTCCTGAATTAAATGTTTGACTTTAGCTTCTTCTACTTCCAAGCTGTTTTTCTGTTTCTGTCTCATAGAACATGGTACAAAAGTGTCCATCAAAATAATGTACCTTTCTTATTTCTGTATTTCAAACAGTAATTTTCCAGCCTCCCAGAAAAGTGGAATCAATGTTCATGTCAGTACATTATAATTTATAACTCTAGATGCAAGCAGAGAGAAAAGTAATTAAAGTCAAATGATATGAACCCTTACCATTATGTTTTAATTTGCACTGTTGGATTAGAAGATCTCCCCAATTTGTAAACATCTGTCTCACAAATGCCCATTCTCACAAATGTGACATGGTTTTAAAGTTTAAAGATGTGACATATGGACGTTTCCTTACTTATGAACAGTTGTTCTCTATTACCCTGAATTGTGCTCCAACTTGTAAATAAACTTACTTGCAAATGGATTTCAGCATGGAGCCCATTCACTACCCAGGGACTGCTCGTATTTTCTTAACCTGCCCATAAACCATAGATGACGTAAGTCAGGAAGAGTCTATTGTAACAGTATTTATTTGGGATCCTTTAAAGGGAAGAATAGCACGCAGGTTTTCTTAATCTCTTGAGAGTTCTGAGCCTTAAAGGCTGCTATAAAGTCCATCTCTTTGTTGCTTTTCGTGCTGTTCTAATCTGCTGTTCTATTTAGCTCCCATTGCTTTCCTTGAACTGGATGCCCTTGTGAGATACCTGTACTGCCAGGTTTTCCACCTTACCAAATGACAAGCTGCCAATCAGTTCACCAATTGTGCACCTTTCTTTGAATGTGGTGGTAACAACTAAAATAAGCCAGGTGTCTCTGAAATGTTTTTAGGCAGCAGCAAAGTCATCTGGTTGCTTATTTTCCCTCTGGACCCCAAACCCCATTGTGTCTTTGGCTCTAGGACTTAGGAACAGGAATAGACCATTCAGCCTCTCAAGTCACTTTCACCGTTATGGATCATGGCTGATCATCTACAGACACCATTTTCCAGTTCTATCTGTAACTTGTTTGATATTCTGAGTAACTAGAAATCTATCAATTCCTGTCTTTGACATACTGACATCAACATACTCAGTCAAAGCTCCCTGGTTTAGATCATTCCAACTGGGTGAAGAAATTCATTCTCCTATCTTTCCTCAATGGGTTGGTCCTCATTCTGAGACTGTGACCCTGGTTCTAGACACTCACAGATCCAGCTCCTCCCTCCATCACACCCACCCCCTCACTCAACCATCCCCAGCACACTCTTCCTCCCATCCAAACTCAGTTGGATCAATTCCTTTACCTTCATTTAACATCATGGAATAATACCTGGAGGGAAAACCAGGCAAATAAAAAAAAAAGCAAGAGAGGTTTGACAGAGGATGGGAGTTTGGTCGCATCGACTGATCACACTGGTATTGAAGATGAAAATTTACCTTTTCGTATGTGTGTGTGTGTCTCTCTGATTACCCGACAGCAGCTTTACTAAAATAAAATCAGGAGCTCATTCAATGGAGACAAAATCCCCAAGCATGTATGCCTCAGGGAGTCTGTGTTACATGAAAAAAAGAAATGCATCACTTTTTAATGGATCTGAGTCCCAGCAGTGCACTAGTTCAAAGGATTGGAATGTTTCCCCTGAAAATGCATTTTGTCTCTGATTATGGTGGAGTTTCTGAACATCTGTGACAGGTAATTGTGTGACAATCATGAAGCCTGTGGAATGTGGGGGGGGGGGGGGAAGGAAGGCTCTATCCCAAGTTCAGAACATCAATTAAGGCAGGGGAATTGGAGCTGGAATGCTAGATATATTTATGATTTGTGTGATGATTCAGTGTTTGCCTTTTCTTTGAAGGGGATATAGGGGGCAGTACATGGGGATAAGAAAATATCCTGTTTGTTTTTTTTATTAAAAGTTATTTTCCCTTGCAAGTGGTTGGTTAGAGGGTGTGATAAGAATTACTTTGTGCAGCATGGTGGATGAATATTTATAAAATATAAAACATAAGACAATTAGACCACACAAAGAAGCAAATTAACAGAAAGATATGGAAGTCATAACATACATGATAGCCTGGCTACACATGGTAAACAAAAGGAAACCTACTCTAAACAAACAGGGTAAGCAATGGGCCTGTGAAGGGGTTTTGTTTTCCAGCATGATATTCCCATGATATAACAAAACAAACAGGTTCTAATGATCTGGGATCTGTCTTCATAGAGTTAGCAGAAATGCACTTTTCCATTGTCTTCATTTTCAACAATGGGATTAATTTGTTCATTGCTGTCTTGTAAAAGCTGCACTTTGATTTAAAAAAAAGATAATTTGCAATATGTATTCTAACATCCAGACTTTATAATGATTTTTTAAAGTAAACCATGATGGAAATCTGTGATTTCGGAAAAAAATGTATTTAATTACTTAAATAATATCTTTGTTAAACTAGTGTATGGGCTCATTTTGCTCCATGTTCTCATCTATAATATAATTCGAATAACTCAGCAAAGTCCAATTATTAATTCACCTGAAAATCCTTCTTTGCCATTCTCAAGGCAAAAGCAAAATACTGCAAACATTGCAAATCTGAAGTAAAACAGAAAATGTTGGAAATACTCAGTAGGTCAGATAGCATTTGAGTCACAGACCCCCAAACATCTGTCATTCTCCACAGCTGCTGCCTGACCTGCTGAGTATTTCCAGCATTTCTAAGGATTTGGATTCTAAAATTTCCAAAGTTTTATTTTCCCCTCAAAACAATCATTCTGATCACAATTGTCTGTTACGTTTTGATTCAAAGAAGCTCCTGAGTTACCTGGCTGTGAAAGCATACACAGTGAAGTAGGCTGGATTTAAATGAGATTAGCTCAGATGTCTGCTTGTAAGGTCACAGTCTAGTCTGTCTATTAATGATGCCATCTGCCCAGTATTACTAAATCACTCCACTGATGCTTATTTATTCATACACCCAATTTCCTGCATATGACAAATTTATGGCTGGATCAGTTAAAAAGAAACTTTTTAATTTATAATTTAAAAAAAAATTTAAATTTTAACCATGCATGTATTAGTTGGTAAATCTCATTTCATACACAAGTTAAGGGAGTATGTTTACAAAAACACCAAACTTATGACTCTTTTGTGCATGTCTCTGGGAATTTCGACAAAATTTCTTTTGTGTGCTCCTGTTTTGTCTTTTGGGTTTTAATTTCTTGAAAATCGAGCTGAACTGCTTGCTCAGTCAAAACCCAGAGTGGTCGTCTTGTATTTACCACTCCTTTAAACGTGCATCGGGTGATTTAAAACTAAGTGAACAACCAGCCACACAGCAGCCTTTAAGACTGACATTATTAGAAATATGCTTCCTTATCCCTCTCAAATGCACTTCAATGTTATTATACAGTAAGCTGCATTATTCATTTACTTGCAGAATTAATTAGCTCTTACTCAGCTCCCTGAGGAGAATGTGCTACATCGATAAAACACCCTTCCTTGCCCTAACAATATTATAAATATTCATGTGGATGCAGTTTCAATAATATGCCTGTAATTATAGAAATGTCTAAGCAGATGAAAAAACGAGCGGTCTGATTTCTAGACCCTAAAATTGATGCGAAATTGAGATAACCAGTTATTCTCTCCCTTATTTTACATCAGATTTCTTTCAGGGTAATCTCAGAATGTAGCAAGAATAGATGGACTGTAAATACACCCTCCTGATTTAGGCAAGGAGGCTGGTGTGTTGTGGGGCTGGTGTATAATGGGATGAGAAAGAGAAGTGTGGAGACTGTTTTGTCTTCTCAGCTACCCTGATTAAGATTTGGGAAGAAGGAGGCAAATTGAAGCCTGAACTGGCCTCATTCTATTGTAGCTGGTATTCACCCAGCAGCCAGAAGGGGTCATGCATGAGTATAAACTGCCAGACAAGTCCTGCAAAGCAAACATGCAGCGAAGGAGGAATTCTTTACTCCCTGGATATTTCTTTTCAAACAAAGGGACGATCATATGGCAAGGAAGACCCATATGAGAAGACCCCACTTTCCTTTTAAACAGACCCACTCCCTTACTGTTGGAGCCTCCCTATATTCCTCAAAGCCTTCAGTTATGAGTCTACTTCTATACATGACAGTAGTGCAATCAGTGGCCATTGCTCATGATAGTGCCATTGGTAATAGAGAGCTGCTAGCCTCTGATGAGCTGGCAGGTCTTGGAGGTGGATCATCTGCTTTGAAGATGCCTTGGACCCAGTCACTCACCAGATAATGCCTGAAGAATGTCAACTTCGGTTGGGGGGAAATGATTGCTGTGGCATTGTCCCCAGCTTTGTTGCTGCCATGATCATCATCATTTGGGACACAGAAGGAAGCCATTTGGCCTATTGAAATTCTACTAGATCCCAGCTGGGCTATCAAGTTTGTCCCACTCATCCACTCCTTTCCTATAGCCCTACAGGTTTACTTCCTGTTGAAATAATCGATTGTTTCTGCTTCAGCCACTCTGATTGGAAGTGATTTTAAGGTGATCAACACTCTCTGTGGAAAAATTGCTCCAAGGGCTCTTGTGGCACTGTGGTAGTGCCCCTGCCTCTGGCCAGGAGGCCTGGGTTCAAGAGTCCTATGGTCCAAAGGCATTTAATAATATATCTAAACAGTTTGATTCGAAAACATGTAAAAAGTTTTCTTCCTTCTTGTCCTGTGTGCCTTGCCCAGAATCTTATTTGAGTCCCAGACCTTTGACCATTAGTCGATGTGGAAGAGCTTTTCCTTTTACATTCAGTCGAACCTTGTTATAGCTGTGGACATCTCTATCAATCTACCCTATTCTCTCTGTCTCCAAGGAAAACACTGACCTTTCCAATTGAACCTTGAAACTAAAACCCTCCAACTCTATAACAAGTTTGGTCTTCTCCTCTGCAACCCATCAAGGTACTTCATACTTTTCCCAAGGTGCGATGATCAGTCTGGATGCTACAGCCTAGTTGGATCCTAACCAGAGGGCTATACCATTTCAGTATAGCCATGTTTTTGTACTCAGTCCTATCTTTATGAAGACAAGCTTCTATATGCTGTGCTAACCACTCTTTTCATATGTCCTCCTTACACCTTGAAAAATCAATATGCATGCATCTACAAGTCTCTCTGTTCCTGCAGTCTTTTTAGAATTGTTTACTAAGCTGAGATCGCCTGTTCTGATCTCTTTTGCCAAATTGCATCACCTTTCATTTGGCTGAATTAAATTCCATCTGCCACTTGTCTCCCCATTCTGCTAACCTGTTGCAGTGTTGTTTACCACTTGTTTACCACACCTCTTAAGTTTGGTGTCATCTCAAAATTGTGAATTCCCCCCCATCCCTTACCCCCTGTTCTCTAATGGAGCTTGAAAAAGAACTCTATCCCATCTTCCTTTAATACACTGAATCCAAGCCATTAACGACCCTAAGCTCATGCAGCCTTTCAAGTATTGCCTGCCTGCAATAGCACTCATGTTCTGTTTAGCATAGGTCAAGCAAATAATTGAAGATAGATCGCCGTTAAATTAGGATTTTCTTCATAGCCAACTCAATAATTTTGCTGCACCAATAAACAAGATCAAATTTGGAGACCTTTCAATTGTCTGGTATCCATTTACACTGTCCAACCTTTAGAGTTGCCTTTATTCTCGGCACTGTATTAAAGTACCTCACAATTCTATGGTTGAAAACAACCAGTAACTTATGGAGCTACAAAAAATATATTATGTGATTTTAGAAAAACATGCTTGTAACATCACCAGCATTGACCTTTGGTGAGCACTACTTGTTATGCGTGAACTAGCAATGCCCAATGGATGTCATTGAGATGAATGAGTAGTTCCGCCATTTTTGATATATTGAAAAGATTATTGAGTCAAACACCACTAGAACCGCTTCAGATTAACATTTGTGGAAGTCCATATCTGGAAAGTGGTTTAATTGCTGTCATACACCTGTTAATTACTTATATTTTGAAAATTGTGGAACAAACATAGTCACAGGAAAAAGATGACCAAGATATTTCAGGAGCATTGAATTTATTAAAATAAGAAACTCCTTGGGAGACCTGAGAACTTCATTTAAATGAAAAAGTTTGGTTATAGAGAGACTCTTCTGTCTGTAATGCGGTGAATCCTTCATACACCTATAGTGAACAGCCCTAAACTAAGCTAACTTTTCAAAGTTGCCATTCAATGAAAATAATAAAATAAGTTGATTTAACATTAACTGAACTGGCTCCAGTTTCCTGAGGCTGAGTAGATATTTTTGGGATTTCTCAAAATGTCATTAGAGAAGTTCAAAGGAGATTCTCAGACTTAGGTTTCACTTGTTCTTGATGACCTTTGTTATATTTAGGAGATGTTAGAAGAGAGCATGCTGTTCCCCAAAATAAGTTACTGATGTGAAACCGTTGGTCCTTTCTAGGGCTATGTTTATTCAACATAACACTGTGACAGTGATCCATTATCAATGTTTTTAAAATAAGCCATAACATTTAAAAACCACTAGAAAAAATAAAGAAGAGAAAGATATATTTTGAAGATAAGTCAGCAGAAATTCAGAGGTCAACACAATGTTGAAGATCAGTCTAAAAAGATGATTGAGTAACGAGACATGCAGAGCTGAGAGGACTGAGTTTGACCTCCCAGAGTGCACTAGTATAGTGAGACTAAAGTTAGTGGCATGGTGAGGGCAGCACAGCTATTTTTGACACTCCTTATTGAAATGAAATATAACATAAGACTTGAATGCACACACAGTCCAAAAATTATGAAGCATGAATTTATTATTCTAAAAGCATCAGGTCATCACAAACATGAAGGGAAATTAAAGTTATCCAGGAAGCAGTTGCTGTCTGCACATGAATGAAAATATGGTTCACATCAGCTAGAGGAATCCTTTGCTTGTCTACTCCTTTTTCCTATGAGACCTTCTTCCCCAAAGACACCCTCTTTTTCAGAGAGGGTCAATTTGACTACTCCAGCTATGTTCCCTCATTGTTGCCACCTGCTCAGTGGAGGTCCTGGTATAACTGCTGTAGCTGCCCTGTCTAGTGTGCTCCCTGTCTGTTGCCACCTGGTGCTGGAGATTCCATTACACAAGCAGTGTCTGATAAAAGACCACCTAAGTTGATAAATGTGACCAAAGTGGACATTTTTTCAGTCATGCTCCAAGCCAACTTTAAAGGCACCATCATCCCATCAAATGACCTCCGGCTTTAACTTGGGGCTGTCTCCTCTCTATTGTCTGCTCACAACTAAGTCATATTTCCTCCAACCTTTGCTATGCCTTTATAACTTTGTATTTCTGGTATGTCCATTCATGTGTGTATTTTGGCTGTCATTGTAACCCTAAAAATCTTCTAGGTTCCATTATTTCCTCTCAATTGCTCTAACCTTCTATTGTCAGGTATTGCTGAATTGCATCAGACACTATTAAGTCTCTATACTCTTCAAAACATTTTATTATTCTAGATCAATCTTGGATACCCAAATAAGCTCTCTCCCTGTTCTCCATTTGATCAACAATCTCCATATTTTCTCCACAACATCTCCAACTGCTGACAGCACCAGCAAATGTGAAGGTCACCAGGAACTCTTTCATAGGCTATCTATTTAGCTGCTTGTGCCACAGTCATTGCCGTCCAATCTGTAAAAGCTTCCTATCCCTAACCAAGAACTCATCTTTTTCCAAATCCATGCCCCCCCACCCCACCTTATTTGTCTTGAACCTATAATCCAAGCTGACAGTGAAGTCCTCAGGGAAGGGCACTCTGACTTATCTAAATACATGAGGCCACTTCTGGGATACTGTGTTGTATTCTGATGGCACTGTAATAGGAAGAATGTTATTAAATTGGAGGGGGTGCAGAAAACAGTGACAAGGATGTTACTGGGACTGGTGGGGTGAGTTATAAGGAAAGTCTGGGACTTTTTTCACTGGACTGTAGGAGATTGAGGGATGCCTTTATGGAGTTTTTTAAAATCATGAGGAGCATAGATAATGTGAAGAGCAAAGGGTAGGGGAGTTCAGAACTAGAGGTCATATTTTTAAGATGAGCGGAGAAAGATTCAAAAGGGAGTTGAGGGGGAACCTTTTCACACAGTGTGTGGTTCATATGTGGAAAGAACTGCCAAGAAATTGGTCCAGTTACAACATTTAAAAGACAATTGGACAAGTACATGATTGGAAAGGGTTTGGAGGGATATGGATCAAATGCAGGCAAATGGGAATAGTTTAGTTTGGGAAACGTAGTCAGTATGGATGAGTTAGACCACTAGGTCTTTTTCCATCTATATGACTCTGATTATCGATGGCTTCATGACACACTTTGAGATAATTACATTTTGATACCCTTAAGGCATCAAGTTGCCTTCTCATCCTTATCTACATACAGCTTTAAGCTATCAGCATCCAAAGAGATGGAGTAGGGTTTCACACATATATAGGCTTCATCCAGTATCCTCCATCTCAACACCTGCTCTGCCTATTATGAGGTTGCTTGTAAAATATGCATTCTCAGTAATCTCCTTTTCCTCCAGTAAAACGATGGGAAGACAAAAATCATTGATCTTTGTTTAGTCCCTCTGCAAAATCCATACAGTCTGCACTGAGCCCCTCATTTTCCCTGGCACCATAAAAGGCTTCAAACCCTACACTCTCTATCCACCCCCAGCACCAAAGTGTCATTTGTCCCTTTTCCATCGTGATCTTAATTGCTGCCAAACTCTCATCCAGATCTTCAGTCACTTATAACCTGAACTATTCTAGAGGTTTCTAGGCATGTCTTCTGCTTTCTATTGTCCTATCCTATCTTTTCCTTATCCATGTTCTGCTACTGTTCATACCCTATGGAAACTAAAGACCCATTAGCCTATGCTTATTGATTTATACTGACCTCCGATCTCCCACAGCATGATCCCTCCCTGTCTCTATAACCTGTTCATCTTCTAAGAGTTCTGCATTGTTCCCCACAAGGTTTCTTCACCTCACCATTGACAACCACATTTTCAGCCAAAGGTGCCCTAACTGGAGTTCCTTCCATATTGTTCTTTAAAATCCATACCTTGGTTTGGCTTTTGGTTATACCTTTTTGGACTGATGTTAATGTTTGTCGAATTAAATTTCTGGAAGCAACCTTGAAATATGTTCCTATATCCTGTGACCTCTATAGTCTGGAAGTCTATTTTTCAGGAACACCACTGGCTGGAACTTCTTTGACTGGACCCACTCAATTCATGAACTACCCATTCCAACTGTTCATGTAATGCAAGTAGCCAGAAGTTGCTGAAAGCTTTTTATTCAGGCTGCTATGTTTTAAATGTCAGATATCCTTCCGCTTACCCATTTCTATCACTTTGATATCAATATAACTGTAAATGTTTGCTCTGAAGGGTTATAACTGAAATGTCAACTTCTCCACCTCCTGATGCTGCCTGGCTTGCTGAGTTCTTCCAGCCTCCTGCTTCTCTACTACTGACCTCCACAGTGGCTGCAATTAATTTTGCCCGTATCATTCCTTAATCCACAAACCTCTGAAATCCAGAAATGATTTGCTTCCAAACATACCGGACTGGAAACATGGCAGTGTATTAACAAGATAGTACAAATTCAGCTAGTTGTTTTAGAGTGAGCTTCTGGTAAGGAAACAATCTGACCTCCTCAGGAAAATCTGCTGGTGAAGCTCATTTTGAAGAACATGTCAAAGGATGACTGGCAGGTGTAGCACTGTCCACCGGTTAGAGAACCATTTGTAGGATGTTGACAGGAAGAAAGAAGTTGTAGAGGGAAGAGGAGAATTTCTTCAGAGTAAGCATCCTTGGAAGAGGCTTCATAATAAGGTTAAAATCAACTGGGAGAAAGTGAAGACTGCAGATGCTGGAGATCAGAGTCTAAAAGTGTAGTGCTAGAAAAGCACAGCAGGTCAGGCAGCAGCCGAAGAGCAGGAGAGTAGATGTTTTAAGCATAAGCTCTTCATCAGGAAACGTCAACTCTCCTGCTCCTTGGATGCAGCCTGGCCGGCTATGCTTTTCCAGCACCACACTTTGTGACTCTGGAGATCAGAGTCTGCAGTCCTCACTTTTTTCCATGAAGAAAAAATTGCTGAGGTTCTAAAAAAAGTAAGCTATAATCATTTTATTCAATCATGAAATATGAGTATCACTGGCTCTAGCCAGTGAGCTAACCACTGAGCCATCATTCAGCCAAGGAGGTAAGATTTATTCCCCATCTCTAACTGCTCTGGAGAAGGTGATCTGCCTTCTTGAATTCTGTAGTTCTTGGGGTGAAGGGACACCCCAGTGCTGTTAGGATGGAAGTTCCAGGATTTTGACCCAGCACCAGTGAAGGAACAGAGATAAACTTACACGTCAGAATGATGATTGGCTTGAATCATAACTTGCAGATGGTAGTGTTCCCAAGCATCTGCTGTCCTTGGCCTTCTATATGGTCCAGGTCATGAGTTTGCAAGGTGCTGTCGAATGAGGCGAGCTAAACTTTTGCATCTTGCAGGTGGGACACACTGATGCTACTGTGTGTCAGTAATGAAGGAATGAATGTTGAAGGTGGTAGACATGGTGCCAATGAAGCAGGCTAGATGGGCCAGCTTTTTGAAGTGTTGTTTGAGCTGCACTTATCCAGGCAAGTATAGAATGTTCCAATACACTCTTGACTTACGCTTTGTCTGGGTGTTCCTTCCACTGTCCAAAGATGAGCAGGTTAGGTGGATTGGCCATGCTAAATTGCCCATAGTGTTCAAGGATGTGCAGGCTAGGTGAATTAGCCATGGGAAATGCAGGGTTACAGTAATGGGGAGGGCGGGTCTGAGTAGGATACTTTTTGGAGGACTGGTGTGGATTTGATGGGATGAATGGTCTTCTTCAGCACTATCAGGATTCTATGGTGAATGACTCACTTCCTGCCTTCCAAAGTCTACATAGAATCCTGACAGTGCTGAAGAAGACCATTCATCCCATCAAATCCACACCAGTCCTCCAAAAAGTATCCTGCACAGACTCCTCCCCTCCCCCCCCCCCCCCCCCCATTACTGTAACCCTGCATTTCCCATGGCTAACTCACCTAACCTGCACATTCTTGAACACTATGGGCAATTTAGCATGGCCAATCCACCTAACCTGCTCATCTTTGGACAGTGGAAGGAGCACCCAGAGGAAACCCACGCAGACATAGGGAGAATGTGCACACTGCACACAGACAGTCCCTTGAGGGTGGAATTGATCCTGGGTCCCTGGTGTGGTGAGGCAGCAGTGCTAACCACTGAGCCATCATGCAGCCAAGGTTAGGGTTCCTAACCAGCTACCTTATCTTGTAATTTTAATTGCAGATCATCTTGCATATTTAGTTCAGTATGAATCTAATTAATGTTGTCAACTGCACATTTTCTACTGTCCAGCTTTATTAAAATCTATTATTACACTAAAAATACAATAAATTACAACTGAAAAACCCTTGCATTTAACAAAGTTTCAATCATGCAGATTGGTTGAAATACAATAATGAAATTAAGTGTCCACATATTTTCTATAAGTGAAAAGGATTTCTTTTTATTCTTTTGTTGAAAATAATTGACCTCCACATATTTTTCAGGTGATGTATTTTAGTTCTCTGTTTCCCTATGTTGTACTTATCTGCTTCCTGGTTCGAGGTCTTCTCCTGAAAGGTTCTTTGGATGGAATCCGTTACATGTTTACCCCTAAGGTATGGTCTGCTCAGTTTTATTGTTCAATTAAAAAATGCTTCGTAATGACCCTGTCAGTACCACGTTGTGCTGAAATTCCAGATAAGCACACACACTTGTTATATTGCATGCCACCTAGTGGTAGAGAGTGCACCAGTAGCTTCATGGTGGTCACAAACTAGTTTATTCCATGATTTGAAGATGCCGGTGTTGGACTGGGGTGTACAAAGTTAAAAATCACACAACACCAAGTTATAGTCCAACAGGTTTAATTGGAAGCACACTAGCTTTCGGAGTAATGCTCCTTCATCAGGTATCACCAGTTTATTCCAGTCCTGGAATAAATCTGTTCAGATCAAACTATGCACTCAAGCTAATACAAGAATCATAAAAAAATCTAAAACTTTAATTTATTTTCCTCACAAGGGAATTTTATTCCAAAACTCAGCAAAAGAATTACAAACAAGACTTTATTGCTTAGATATGTACAGGTTATGTGATTAATGAATCTGTCAATATAATTAATGGTTGGTATAGTTTGCAGTTTCAACAACAGACACTAGTTATATTGTGGACAGTATTAAAAAGCTACATCAGCAAAATATTCCATATTATAAAGGTTGCAATACTTAAATGGACAAACATAAATAGTTATAACAGTTACAAGAAGCCAAGTTCTCAAGCACTTACATATAAGACAGCCACCAGTAAATAATTTGGAACCTCATTATCCAGAGTGTGGTTATAATATAGCTGAAAATGTGTTGCTGGAAAAGCGCAGCAGGTCAGGCAGCATCCAAGGAGCAGGAGAATTGATGTTTCAGGCATGAGCCCTTCTTCAGGAAACGTTGATTCTCCTGTTCCTTGGATGCTGCCTGACCTGCTGCACTTTTCCAGCAACACATTTTCAGCTCTGATCTCCAGCATCTGCAGTCCTCACTTTCTCCTCTGTGGTTATAATGTAGAACTTGCTATTATATGGAGCAGATGAAGTGATTAGTATTGGTGTCTGTAAGGAGAGGCAAGAGAGAAGAAAGGACTAAATTAATATGCTGGTGAGGTTAGAGGAAGTAGAGTATACAAGCATAAGCACCAGTAAAGACCAGTTTCTTTGAATAGCATGCTTCTGTATTGTAAATTATACATAATTTTACCATTTAAATTGTACTGCAATTAGTTATCTACAAAATACATCATAAATCCAATCTAATTAAAGAGACCATAGTGAAAGATTGTCTGTTGTCCCAATTCCGATTAGTTCTCACTTTTAGAAATGGCACCTAGCACCACTATTTAAAATCTCTATTTATATATTCATTCTCTTTCTCCTTATTCCAATATCGCCTCTTTTTGTTCATTTATTCATTGGATATGAGCATTGCTGGGTGGGCTAGCATTCATTGCCCATCACAAGTTGCCCTTAAGAAGGTGGTAGTGCAGAGTACTTGGTGCAGGTGAACTCACAATGCCACTGGGAAGGATTTCCAGGATTTTGACCTAATGACTCTGAAGGATTGGGGATTTATTTCCACATCAGGATAGTGAGTGACTTTGAGGGGAATTTGCAGTTGTGGTATTCTCACATATCTGCTTCCCTAGTCCTTCTAGATGGTAGTTGTCATGATATTGGAAGCCATTTGAACACATTTGGTGTGTCATTACAGTAGTTTGAACACAGTTGATATCTAAACAGATGAATAGCAAATAAGAAAGCTGCAGAGAAAATGCTGAAATAACTCGCAGTACCATATGAGTGACAAGAGGGGAGATATATCAGAAAATGTAATAGTAGGTAGAAATTTATGTGGAACCTTCTGTGGCAGTCACCAGCTAACTTTAAATTGTTTTTTTAAGGCAATATCTTGAATGTTCATTTAGAGTGCCCTGTGGTAATGGTCATGCCAAGGCTGCAAGGTGAATGTGTTTTAGCTAGTTTATGTTACAGCAGCAAATCTTAGGGATGGTCTGTCGTGCTTTGTAAGCAAAAACTCTTTGCTGTACTTTGAATATATGATGGAATTGGCTGAGTCTGCACAGAGCACTAATGACAATCTCTTTTCTTACCTCACAGTTGGAAATTATGTTGGACCCTCAGGTCTGGAGAGGGGCTGCAACCCAAGTATTCTTTGCCCTCGGGCTGGGATTTGGTGGTGTGATTGCTTTCTCCAGTTACAACAAACGAGATAACAACTGCCATTTTGATGCTGTCCTTGTCTCCTTCATCAATTTCTTTACATCTGTGTTAGCAACACTGGTAGTGTTTGCTGTCTTGGGCTTTAAAGCGAATATTATCAATGAAAAGTGTATTGTGAGGTGGGTATTGATTCCCTATTCCATACCAGTTTCACCCAAGGATTGCATGTTGTTACTCACACTGATTTGGCTCCATGTGTTACATTGCAGAAACACAGACAAGATCCTGGAAATGCTTAAAGTAGGTGCAGTCAGTCATGATCTCATTCCTCATCATGTTAATTTATCAGATGTTTCAGCAACGGATTATCATCAGATGTACAACATTATCAAGGAGGTGAAGGAAGAGGAATTTCCAAAGTTAGGCCTGGATTCATGTCAATTAGAGGATGAACTTAACCAGGTAAGTCGACAGTAAATCTAAGAATAGAGCTTTTCTGGATAAAGGAAACCTTATCTGGGTAATGGAGTTATTTATTGTAGGATACTGATTGATTTAACATCTGTCAAAGATTCTTTTGAATCTGAGGGCAGGTGTAAGCAGAACTCACTCAACCCTAGTGAGTGTATGGAAATGATGAGATTATTGGAATAAGAGAATATAAGCCATCCCAAATATCATTATTTCCATCTGCCATATGCTCTCTGGTATATCTGCCTGAATAAAAAAGCTGTCTGTTCTTGCCATACGTAATCAGTAACTGATGCATTCTGAACTCATACGAAAGTCACAGTGAATGATTCAGGTTCTGAAGAAACCTTATACTTGACTGAGTACAGTCTCTGGAACCACCAACAAACCTTTACTGTGGACAGGGTGAAAAATTCCAAATTTACCCATGGATTCGAGATCCTGGAGCATAATTCTGCAGTGTCTTAACATGCATACAACCTGATTCTTAACATGTTCTTTATTTGCTTTCTGATTTGCAGGCTGTGCAGGGAACTGGCTTAGCCTTCATTGCCTTCACTGAGGCCATGACTCACTTCCCAGCATCACCCTTCTGGTCAGTGTTGTTCTTCCTGATGTTAGTAAATCTAGGCTTGGGCAGTATGTTTGGCACCATTGAAGGAATACTCACCCCTCTTGTAGACACGTTCAAAATGCGCAAAGAAATTCTCACCGGTAAGTAACTTTGTGAAACATTTTGTCTTGTTCCAAAATAAGCTGTGATTTTGCTCTTTGATAATTTTACCAGGACAGTTAACATTCGATTGTATACGAGTGAACAGGATTTAGGAAGGCTCGGCTTTATCATACGATTTAAAATTGCACATTTAGAGGTTATGTTTTCATCAGTCGATTTTTTTATAATATTTGATTGGTCACATAAGGCTGTCAAAAAACAAAGTCATATTTAGATCGAAAATAAATACATCGGTACCAAAGTTTCTTTGGATGGATAGATTGACCCTTAAGCTATTAACCTGCTTGGAACTTACTGCAGAAATAGAATCCTCTTGAATCATAGCCATAGAGTTTTACGAAGAAGCCCTTCAGTTCATTGTGTCCATGCTGGTCATCAAGAATCTACTTTTCCCAGTTCAATTTACCAGCACTTAGTCTGTAGTCTGATAAGCTATGGCTCTTCAAATGGTCATCTAAATATTTATTAAATGCTGTCATGGCACTTACCTCTACGACCCTTCCAAACAGTGAGTTCCAGAAACCCACCACCTACTGGGTGAAAGCATTCTTCCTTGAATCTCTTCTAATCCTCCAACCCTTTACTTTGAATTTGTTCCCCAGCTATTGATCCCTCTACTATGGGAAAAAGTTTCCTATTATCAACCCTATCAATGCCCTTTGAGTTTATTACCAACATTCTGTGATTTAAAGTTCAAAACGTCTAAAACAGCTTGCAGGCAGTGTTACATGCTTAAAACTGCCTCCTCTGTTTTCACCATGATCCATGCCTCGCTGCTTTCAGAAACTGAAACTTAACTTCACCAGGATTTGTCAGTGATGGAAACCCTCAAATGCAATTCCCTTACTCAGCCACACATGCTGACTGCAGATTGCGACTGACAGCTTGAGAAATTATTGTTAATCTAACAGTTCTTTCTCCCCCTGTTATTATTAAAAAGAAAAATTGTTAAGAGCCACAACTGAGCTAATAGAAAGTTTGCTTACTCAGCATACATTTTGACTCAGTGGCTCAATCTTGCCTGGGAATTATATGAAAGATTCAGCATTTCATTGTGGAGCTTTGACTTCAGGGCAATTCTTCAAATACAAAATCGGCCAACAAGCAAGTTCTCTGTCTCTGACTTTGTACGTGAAAGAAATAAATATTGAAACTCTCACAGTGGACAATGTATAAATTTTATTTTCAATGTGGACCCATGAAAGGCTTTGGACAGGGAACACTGGTGCCTTTATTCAATGAGTATTGCTTGTAGTATCACATTGTGGAAAAGTCTTACGATTTTAAAACTCTGCTTCCTTTTCATGCTCACTCTGCTAGCAATTACAGGATTACAGTCAGCTTATTTGTAGGTGATTTGCAATGTACTTTGGCCATCTGTCAGGTCTGTAATATATATTTTCCTTTACTCTAGTTGGCTGTTGTCTCGTGGCTTTCAGTGTAGGTCTCCTCTTTGTGCAGCGCTCTGGAAACTACTTTGTAACCATGTTTGATGATTACTCCGCCACACTACCCCTGCTAATTGTGGTCATCCTGGAAAATATTGTTATCGCCTGGGTTTATGGCACAGATAAGTATGTACCAACAGTCCTGTGATACTTCAAAATTTACTGAAAGCAGTGTAACAAGAAGTGACTGAAAAATATTGGTTCTGCCAATTATAATTTCCCATCAAGTTATATTCTAGCTTTGTTATGCAAAGGTTTTATTCCACAGTACAGGCAGCAGTTATTCTTTGTGAGCTTTGTACTCTGTACTACACCATCTAGTGACACAAATGAGAATTAGTGATAGTGAATTACCTCTTAAAGGAGAACTCGGAGATCATCAAGTGAAGATTAATATTTATGCTTGACCATTTTGACTTCAGATTCAAAGACACCTTATTGGAGTGACGTAAACAAAGCTGTTCATTTATGCATTATAAATTAGCACCCTCACATTCATGGGAGTTGCTGGGTAAACCCAGGAGTCAGTTCCACATCAACTATGTAGGTCCTTTCATGGACTCCATATTCTTAGTCATTGTGGACACTGCACATCCAGCCACTTTGAGTCAGAGTTCATTCGTCAAACACGCGGACTACAGTAGAAAAACTGAATGTGTCTTTTGCAATACATGAACTCCCAGAAGTGTCGGGCACAGATAATAGGCCATCATTTGCTAGCAGGGAAGTTGAGTATTTCCTAAAGTCGAATGGTTTTCCTCATATAAGGACAGCTGGATACCATCCATTATCCAATGGTCTTCTGAAAGAGAGGTTCAAACTTTGAAGGCAGGCTTGAACAAACAGCCTAGAGCTTCTCTAGATGCCAAACTGTCCCAGTTCCAATTTGATAAAAGCACCACCCATCATACAACTAAAGGGATAACTCCAGCAGAATTGCTAATGGGCAGAAGACTCCATGCCAGGTTAAATCTGATCTTCCTGGACCTGGGGTGGTGTTGGTGAAAATGGCATCAGGAATGCCAGTGCCAGACACAAGATTCTGCTAAAGTTTACTTCAGAGGATAAAGTTTGTTGTAGGGACCATGGTAATGGCCTTGCATGGGTAAGAGGCATGGGGTCAATGCAAGGTCAGGTCTATTGACATATAAAGTTCGAGTAGGTGTGACGATCCTGAACGAGCACATGGACAATATGAAAGCTACAAGCACACAAACGGTGTGTGTGCAAAATGTGCCCAGCTCCTCAACTGCCTTTCGGACTGTTCCTAAACCTGTGGGTTCTCCCACTTCATCAGGTGATGAAGATACCTTGGAATCTGAGATAGACATGGCATATGTCGCCACCTCAACACATGTGTCACCTGAAGAGGAGAATGAATTTCTTCTGAGATGCTCTGGGCACAAGAGGTGAGCCACTGTGCATGACACGCTGCCCATGTCAGAGGCAGAGTTGGATGAAGCTGACCCAGTGCGAAACTGCCCCAGGAGGAGCTACAAAGGAAACTGGCCATTGTCCTGGGATTCAGAGGGGAGGGTTGTAGTGATTCTGACCAGGTCAGTCAGGTAGTCCTCAGAAGGGGGTTGTTAATCAGTTCCATTCAGGGAGCCCTGGTGGGCAGATACAAACAGGAGTGTCAGAGGTTCTGTTCACTCTGAGAGCTGGCTCTGAGGGAGTTGGATCAGCATCAAGGACACTCCATATGTAAATAAGGAGTGGTTTGGTGATGGGATATGAGTTACTTTATTCACCTTCACTGATCTGCCATTTGGGTGGGCCAACTCTTACTTGTCCAGCTTGATGTTGAAATAATTGCAGCTTTAGCGAGAATAGCTCATACAGCGATCATTAATAAATCACTTAAAGTCTCAACTGCCAGCGGAACAGGAAAACCCAGAATTCAATCCCAGTTGGAAGATGCCACTGTTCTGGTATTGCCATCATCCTACCTGTTTATGTTGCCTCTCTGCCTCTAGAATTGGAAGTTCTCCCCTCAGATTTTCTATGTCCTCAACGAAGAGCCAAACTATTTCTCCACTCAGTATATTACAAAGCTGCCGAACCCACCCTAAAAAGAAACATGCCATAGGTATATTTGCCACAATAAAACTAACATGATAAGAGGCCCTTTCTTCTGAAACTTTGTTTTATAGACTGATAAAAGTAATTATACAAAAAGAATATTTGATTTTCTGTTGAATTTTATCAGGTTCATGGAGGACTTGAAGGATATGCTTGGATTCACTCCTTTCCGATATTACTATTACACATGGAAATACATTTCTCCACTTATTTTGATTGCTTTGCTTGTGGCAAGCATTGTCCAGATGTGTTTGAGTCCACCAGGCTACGAGGCCTGGATTAGTGAATTGGTGAGTGTTGTGTGCATCAATAATCATGCTGCTTTGTGACTCTGTGCGTATATATGTGCACATGTGTTATTTGGGGTCATAACATTCAATTGTTAACAGCAGAATACGTAGACAATTAATGCAATTCCCAATCAGAAGTACCAATTAGCCTTCTCTGCTCCAGAACTTCAGAATCTGTCATTGCAGGAGGAAACAATATCTGGCCAATGTTAATATTGATCAATATGTTCAGCCATGGACCAACATTGACTGTAACCATAGTATTGTCATGTTTAAACTGCCATCCCCTTAGAGGAAAGAACTGATAGATGAGCTGGAGATCCAAACCAGAAAAACTCTATTTTGAGTTTGAGTTCTAAATGGGTACTTAAATGGGAATCTTGAGGGTAGTTATGAAGCATCAATTGTTTTTGCAATGTATTCATTGCAAAAAATTGTACCCACAGTCTCAACTTGCCTGAAATCCGAAGCCAGATGACACCAAGTTATAGCCAACAGGTTTATTTGAAATCACAAACTTTTAGAGCTTGGTGAAGGGGCTAGGCTCTGAAAGTTGGTGATTTTAAATAATCCTATTGGGCTATAACCTGATGTGTTGTGTGACTTTTGACTTTGTCCATCCTCGTCCAAGACTGGAACCTCCACAACTTGCTCGAAGTCAGACATGGAACGATCAGCTGCCACAGCTATAGGAATTAATGTAAAATTGGTTGAGTCACATTGTGATGATGTTATCACATTAAGTGTACCACTGTGACTGGGGGAGGTGGTGGTGTAACAGAGAAATCACTGGAGTAGTAATTCAGACTGTCAGCTTAACGTTTTGGGACATGGGTTTGAATCCCACTGTGGTAGATGGTCAAATCTGAAAGCAATTAAAAAAGAACCTGGAATCAAAAGCTGGTCTAAAGACAACCATTGCCAATTGTTGTAAAAACTAATCTGGTTTACTCATGTCCCTGAGTGAAGGAAATCTGTCATCCTTAATTGGTATGATTTACATGTGACTCCAGGTCACAGCGATGTTGTTGACTGTTAAGTGCCTTATGAAATGGCTTAGAGAACCAGGAAAACTAGGGTTGGGCAACAAATACTGGCCCTGCCATTAATACTAACAGTACAGGATTTTTAAAAAAATTGCCTGTTGGCTGACCAGAGGTTGTTAATGCTGAGAAAAGGTAGCAAAAGACCACAACACGCAGGCAAGTCCTTACGTTTGATCTGTTGCAGTTCCTTGTTGGCCAGGTGGAGCAGGAATGCTGTTGTTGACCACATAAAGGTACCTTGCTACACTGTTTCGTCTTTCCCAACGGCAAACTTTTCCAATTCCTTCCTCACCCCCTTATCCTGTTGGAAATTGTTTCTGTGGGAGTCCCTAGTGTCAGCTGGACAACCTGAAAATAGCTAGCTCTGCATGATAACATGCTGTCCATCAGATTATCAGGAGTGAGATGGCAAACTAATGGCTTAGGAGTTAAAGGTGTGGGCCAAACTATTGTCACCCCAAAATGCTCCTCATTCGTTGACTAAAAATCGGTGTTCAAATAATTCCATCCAACAATTTGAAAAACATTGTCGAAAGCTACATTTGTCAATAGCAGAAGTTACTACTATTGTAAAATGAAAGAGAAATTGTTGAAGTTAAAGGAAGTGAGGGCACTAGATTTACATTAAAAATACAGGCGTCCTCGAATTTACGAATGACCAACTTACAAACGCTTGTCCCTCAGAAAGTGATCCCAAAGGAGCCGCTCTCCCAGCACAGTTGCTGAGGCAAGAAGGGCCTGAATATCTCTCCAGGGCCAACCCCTCTCGCAATCTTTGTCCTTTTCATTACCTTTTTCATCACTTTCAGCGAGGGAAAAGCTTTGCCCCTAGAGTTGTAAAAGAACAGGTGTGCACGAAATGAATGGAGCTGGGAAATGTTTCAGAGGTGGAAGTAATGACAGCTGAGCTGTGCAATCAGCAGCTGATCTTGGAGTCAAATATAATGTCATGGGTCATCCATGATTGTTGTATGCTTTAAGATTGAGCCCTGACAAAGTTTGAACATGGGATTTTTAAAAATTATCTAATTAATTATATTAAATCCTTTAGATCTATTAAAAAATAGTGTTTTGCATCTCATTTGGATATCTATCATTGTCACTTAGATTGCAAAAATGGCTGCTTGAATTGATGAGTCTTAGAGATCCCGAGAAGTGTGATTGGAAAAATAAAAGATTTTGTTTGGGCGATATTAATTTATCACAGGAATGTGAAACCAATTGGAAGCCCACTTTGCAACATTTTCCAATGAAGGAAATGGGTTTGCTTATTTCCTGTCATACTGGCTTGGGTTCTGACAGAGGCCAGTTTAACTTTTTATGAAAATTAGTGCACATTCAAAACAAAATCCAAGAAGTGCTGAACCCATAGTAGAAGCAAATTACAAATTATTCAAATACGTCTGTTTTAGAATTCTTCTGTCTATTTTCCTAGGGTGCCGACAGATTTCTGAGTTACCCAACGTGGGGCTTGGCTGTCTGTATTGGCCTTGTGTTAGTCGCCATACTCCCTGTCCCAGTCGTCTTCATCATCCGTTATTTTAACATAATGGATGATGGCTCCAACTCTCTGGCCTCAGTCTCTTACAAAAAAGGACGGATTCTGAAGGAGAACTCCAACTTGGAAGAAGATGATGCCAGTCTTCTACACAGCAAGACCCCAACTGAGATGCACTCGCCAATGGTTGGAAACAACATTTACCGAAAACAAAATGGATCCCCCACTCTGGAAGCAGACACAGCTCCAAACGGCCGCTATGGTATTGGATACTTAATGGCTGACATGCCTGAATCAGACTTGTAGCTTCTGAACAAGCTTTGCCTGTCTATGTGTCTGTTGCTACATTGAGCATATTTGCCACTCAAAAAGCACGCAAAGTACTGATGTGGCACATGTATCATGTATATCCTGTAGATAGACTATATTTTTCCATATTAATGATATTGTCTGAAATATTGTTGCCTACAAGTAGCTACGAGCAAAGCTGAACATTATACTTTTCTGCATCTGACAGATCTTATTCAGTGATCCCTCCCAGAAAAAGAAATGTTGTCTTTCTTAAAGGACATCAATTTGCTTCCTAGATCAGAGCATTCTTTCTTACCACATCACTGAGACTAGCAAATTTGAGATTTTTTTATTCTTGAACTTTTATGTAAGTTACGACAAATATTTAAAATGCATTTCAACACTGAATCAACATACAAACTGATTTTTGTCTTAAATTATTCAGTAGCTTGTCAAACCACAGTACATTCTCATTTTTTTTTAAAAAAGAAAACATTTAGAGAGAACATTCTTTCGTCCGGTAAGGGGTCATTTCTCATTTTTGCCCATAGGGGTCATCAATGAGTATTGTGGCTACAGCATAAATGCCCCAGCTCCCTGACACACAAACCCAGGTGGTACTTCATGCAGTGCTGAATTTAGGAAGATGTTTGGATTGCTAAAGCTCAATGTGTGGGCAGCAAGCAAGCACACATTTCTAGTTAGAAATAATTCACCTGCCATACTAAGATGACAAACAAGACATGACCTCTCTCTCCAAAACCATTTTTCGCTGTACCAATACCACATCAATGACCATAGCTCACCCTCCGCTTTTCAAGAAAAGTTCAGGATGGATAATAAGTGTTGACCTTACAAGTGATGCTCACATAAGACCATAATGTATAGGAGCAGAACTAGTCAATTTGGCCCATCGAATCTGCACCATGAGCGTTTTGTTTCTCAAACCCATTCTCCTGCCTTCTCCCCATACCTCTTTATCCCCATACTAATCAAGAACCTATCTGTCTCTGTCTTAAATGCACTCAATGACTTGGCCTCCACAGCCCTCTGTGGCAATGAGTTCCACACATTCACCACTCACTGACTGAAGAAATTACTTTTCGTCTCATCTTACAAACTAATACAAAAAGGCGTGTCATTTGAATGTGCACAGGGTTCAAGTCTGAAGTCATATTTCCAAAATTAGTCTATTTTGAATCAGCCAAACCTTTATGGGCTGGACCACGTAACAAAAAAGAACATAAATGAAATAGCTCGGCTGTTGACCTGAAAAGATCAATCTACATTAAAAAAAAATGACCTCCCCCACAACTCCACTTCCTCGCTGAATCACTAATACTCTCAATTCCAGGTACAGGCAACTGCAATCCTCAATACTGTCCCCATACCAGGCTGAGCTCCTTGGTTTCATATTTCTCTTCATCCCCTGCACTCCCTACACTGATTCTTAATCCCATCCCAGTTGCCTTTTTTCTGGAGTCACTTACCATCAGTTTTAGAGGACCATTCTCATTCTTCACAGCATCTCATCACTGTTTATTACAATGAGATCAAGTCTTAGACTCTGGGGGTGTTGCATTTCTAAACTCGTAACCAATTGGGGAATGACTGAATCATGGACTCCTCCCCAAGAATTCCTATCGCACTTCATTATTAATAAACTAGCAAAATAGTTATAAAACTTACATATGTCAGACCCATGAATTGCTACAAATTATTTTAGCTGTTTGCTAATTCTGATGAAAAACAGATATACTCACGTTTGAGAAGAATTTATCCTTCAACACACAGGTTACAGCATCGATCCTTTCAACAGTTGTATCTAAAATGGAGATAATTTGCTTCTCTGCTGTGTGACCACAAGTGGCTGGCATGAGCTATAGGTAGCTAGAGGGAGATGTAATTTTAAAACTGGCTATATATTTTGTGTAAAGTGTTTGCAATTATTAATTTGAAGAGGTAAAGTCCTATTTTGAAGAGTCAAAACTGACTCGTACTATCAAACTGATCAGTACAGTTAATTTGGTGCCTAATTATTTTAGATATTTATTGTGGTTTAGAATATTTAGTGAACAAGTTATATATTTATATTGCATATTGCAAAGTGTACATATGTATATTTGCCTGGATTTGTTTGAACATTTTGATGCAAAAAAAAGCTTTTTTCAGCACTGATAAGCCTTCGATGAAATTCTTTGTTAATTTGGTTAAGTTGGTTTCATTATAGAAAAGGTACCGCGACTTTTCCTGCAAAGGAAGGAGAGGTTCGAGTTCTTCTGGAGCTCTGTAGTCCTTTGTTATATTTCATGTGAAATTAAACACCCAGTGATAAAGCTTAATTGTGATTTTGTGATTTTTATTCTCGTGGTCGAAGTGACTTTGCATTCAAACTTAAACAATACATGTCCTCTTTTATAATTTTTATAATGTTTACATTCTACATCTGATTTGCAGTTGGCAGGACAAATGCTTGGCCTGTTTATTGGATATGTGAAACTTGAAGCTATTCAGTCATAATTCAGTGTTGTCTTACCCTGTAATCGATTGTAAAAGCTTCCAGGGATTTATGATTTTGCAAGAGTTGTGAAGATGTATAGTTCCACGTGTAATTTTAACTTTGCAAGCTACAACTTCTGACTAGGAGAACAAAGTTGGGATATGACCTCTTCCAGTCTTACTTCACATCAATGCTTATTGAAATTTGGGAGAAAATGGCACAGCTACGCAAGACTAGATAGTACTGTTGATATTGCTGTGAGTGAACAGGCATTTCCAATAAAGGTTTAAGATTTGGAATGCACTGCCTGACATAGTGCTGTATGTAGGTTCAATACTAGCTTTCAAAAGGGAATTGAATGTCTGAGTGAGAAAAGATTGCAGGCTTTAACTGTTCAAAATGTCAGCATGAACTCAATGGTTAAAATGGTCACCTGCAGTATTGTGCAAATTATTAATTGCATGTTATTATACAGCTACTGAATAAAAACATTCAGCACTTTGAGAGAGAAATTAGCATGAAAATGTTAGTCATTCATGAAATAGTATTGTCATCTTTAGAAGATGAAGCATCTATTGAAAGTTGTGTTTGTTATTTTGATTGAAATGATATCTTGTAAAGCGATTGGGAGATAAGAGCCAACATTATTAATTGCTGTATGCCAGGTATCAGGCAAAACCTGCACACGATAAGCCTCACCTGCCACTGCGCTATTGGCATTTGAAAGAATGAATGAATGGTGACTGTAATCTACAATGAACAACATGGCAAAATACGGTGAAAAATGGCAACGGTCACCATGATCTGGTGCAATTTGAATAATTTAAGAATAAAAAGATCAAGCTGAAAGAAAGTTCATCTTCGTTCTGCCATCTCCACCCAGGGACAATTGCCTAATGATGTCTGTGCCCCTCCACTGCGTGTGCTGGACTCACCAGCACCAAAGTCGTCACTTTCAATTTCCTGGTGGAAGTGGCATTTTGGGTGGGTGGGGCTGGGTTCATAGTTCACCTCATTTCAAATTGGGCAGACATACAAAGTCACTGAAGAGTAAATACCTCAACAAGTGCAAAGCATCTCAAAATGAACTTATTAATTTCAACATATCACATTTTGAAATCAAATTGGGGAGAAATGCTATTGACATCTGCTCCAACCCCATTTATGCAGAGTAAAGGGAATGATAAAATATTAAAATGTGGTGTTTACTCTGATGTTCAACTTTGGTGAAAATGAAAATAAGTGACCAGTGATCCTGCACAAAACAGCCATGTGATTCTGCAAAATATTTCATATGGGGTCCTGCACTGTTTCTAGAAATCTACCCAACACAGCTCTGGGGGCTCACTGCAGAATGTGTGTGCTTCTTGGGAGAATTAAGTATTGAGCAGCTTTCTGGTCTGAAAAGCCCCCAGAAAACTTGGAACACTGATTACTGTGTTCATCCGACATTTTCAAATTCTAATCATCCACCCCACTACCCCACTAAAAGTTTTCTTCATGCTTGACTCCATAGCTGAACTATTGCATTTTCTCTTACCCTCTCTAATTGGCAAGAGGCTTTTTAAAAACTTTTGTGCTGACAGCTTGTTCATCAAATCAAATGAGGCATATCTTTGAATGTGTCTTGGCCCTCTCACTGGTACCATCATACAGGCGATGTGATTGCTATCCCCACCATCCATGCATTCTGTGCTGTAGAGAAAACCATTCTGAAATCTTTAATAGTGGAACATTGACACTGTACACTCATCAACGAATTTGTGCACCATTCTGAGTGACAATGTAAGATTGCTTCTCTGACCACACATTTTAAGCAGGCAAGTGAACATATCTCTAAAATGAGGAGGAAAATTAGAGGCCAAATCACTTGGCTCATTTTTAAACAATCTCTAAGGACCTTTTACGTTAGACGCATGCATTTCACGGCAAATATGCAACTCCCCACTCCTTCCCACCCCAGTCGGAGAGATCATTTTCACGTGAATATGAAGATTTAAATTGCTGTGGATGTGCACATGTGATGATTTAATTGTAGCTTTCTCTTTCACTTACATCAGAATTGCCTGTTTACATGATGCAGTGGAAATGACTTAAAGCAAGAGAAGCCATTAAATGCAACATATCTGTGCCAGCATTTTGCTAAGCATGCCATTTTGCCCATGGGCACAAACACTAATTAACTAAAAAAAGAGGCACAAAAGGTGAAACCTTTTAGGGTCCTGAATGACATGGGTTCTGATAAAATTTGTGGCAGAATTGAATGAGAAGTCTGACGAGGTTAATGTTGACATGGAGAGCATCTTGCTTTATCTCATACATTTCACAAACAAGGGGGTGTGTTTTTTGTTAGGCAGTGGCGAGATGCCAGTTAAGGGGGTAATTGCAAATAAAATGCCTTATTGATGGCTCAACTAACTTCACTAATATTCTTATGAAACTTGCCAAACAAGGTAGACATTGACAAAACTCATGGAAACCAAGGTGAGTAGCTACCTGGTGAATTTAGGTAAAAACAATGACTGCAGATGCTGAAAACCAAATACTGTATTAGTGGTGCTGGAAGAGCACAGCAGTTCAGGCAGCATCCAACGAGCAGTGAAATCAACGTTTCGGGCAAAAGCCCTTCATCAGGAATAAAGGCAGTGAGCCTGAAGCATGGAGAGATAAGCTAGAGGAGGGTAGGGGTGGGGAGAGAGTAGCATAGAGTACAATGGGTGAGTGGGGGAGGAGATGAAGGTGATAGGTCAAGGAGGAGAGGGTGGAGTGGATAGGTGGAAAAGAAGATAGGCAGGTCGGACAAGTCAAGGAGACAGTAACTGAGCTGGAAGTTTGAAACTAGGATGAGGTGGGGGAAGGGGAAATGAGGAAGCTGTTGAAGTCCACATTGATGCCCTGGGGTTGAAGTGTTCCGAGGCGGAAGATGAGGCGTTCTTCCTCCAGGCGTCTGGTGGTGAGGGAGCGGTGGTGAAGGAGGCCCAGGACCTCCATGTCCTCGGCAGAGTGGGAGGGGGAGTTGAAATGTTGGGCCACGGGGCAGTTTGGTTGATTGGTGCGGGTGTCTCGGAGATGTACCCTAAAGCGCTCTGCTAGGAGGCGCCCAGTCTCCCCAATGTAGAGGAGACCACATCGGAAGCAACGGATACAATAACTGATATTGGTGGATGTGCAGGTGAAACTTTGATGGATGTGGAAGGCTCCTTTAGGGCCTTGGATAGAGGTGAGGGAGGAGGTGTGGGCACAGGTTTTACAATTCCTGCGGTGGCCCCTTCGAGGTCCTCCGAGGACCCCTTCGCCCACCTCCAACACACTGCATCCACCTGGACACCCCGCGCTGGCCTATTACCTGCCCTCGACCTCTTCATTTCCAACTGCCGCCGGGACATTAACCGCCTCAACCTGTCGTCCCCCTCCCCCACTCCAAACTCTCACCCTCACAACGCGCGGCCCTCCAATCCCTCTGCTCCAATCCCAACCTCACCATCAAGCCAGCGGATAAAGGGGGCGCAGTGGTAGTCTGGCGCACTGACCTCTACACCGCTGAAGCCAAACGCCAACTCGAGGACACCTCTTCCTACTGCTCCCTCGACCATGACCCCACCCCCCATCACCAAACCATCATCTCCCAGACCATACAGAACCTCATCACCTCAGGAGATCTCCCACCCACAGCTTCCAACCTCATAGTCCGGGAACCCCGCACTGCCTGGTTCTACCTCCTTCCCAAGATCCACAAGCCTGACCACCCTGGCCGACCCATTGTCTCAGCATGCTCCTGCCCCACTGAACTCATCTCTACCTACCTTGACACTGTCCTATCCCCCCTAGTCCAGGAACTCCCCACATACGTTCGAGACACCACCCACGCCCTCCACCTCCTCCAAGACTTCCGTTTCCCCGGCCCCCAACGCCTTATCTTCACCATGGATATCCAATCCCTCTACACCTCCATTCGCCATGAGCAGGGCCTCCAAGCCCTCCGTTTTTTCCTCTCCAAACGTCCCCAACAGTACCCTTCCACTGACACTCTCATTCGTTTGGCCGAACTGGTCCTCACCCTTAACAATTTCTCCTTTGAATCCTCCCACTTTCTCCAGACCAAAGGGGTAGCCATGGGCACACGTATGGGCCCCAGCTATGCCTGTCTCTTTGTTGGCTATGTAGAACAGTTGATCTTCCGTAATTACACCGGCACCACTCCCCACCTCTTCCTCCGCTACATTGATGACTGCATTGGCGCCACCTCATGCTCCCGCGAGGAGCTTGAGCAATTCATCAACTTCACCAACACATTCCACCCTGACCTTAAATTTACCTGGACCATCTCTGACACCTCGCTCCCCTTCCTGGACATCTCCATCTCAATTAGTGACGACCGACTTGACACTGACATTTTTCACAAACCCACTGACTCCCATACCTACCTGAATTACACCTCTTCCCACCCTATCTCTTGCAATAATGCCATCCCGTATTCCCAATTTCTCCGCCTCCGCGGTATCTGCTCCCAGGAGGACCAGTTCCACCATAGGACACACCAGATGGCCTCCTTCTTGAGAGACCGCAATTTCCCTTCCCATGTGGTTAAAGAGGCCCTCCAACGCATCTCGTCCACATCCCACACCTCCGCCCTCAGACCCCACCCCTCCAACCGTAACAAGGACAGAACGCCCCTGGTGCTCACCTTCCACCCTACAAACCTTCGCATCAACCAAATCATCCACCGACATTTCTGCCACCTCCAAAAAGACCCCACCACCAGGGATATATTTCCCTCCCCACCCCTTTCCACCTTCCGCAAAGACCGTTCCCTCCGTGACTACCTGGTCAGGTCCACACCCCCCTACGACCCACCCTCCCATTCTGGCACTTTCCCCTGCCACCGCAGGAACTGTAAAACCTGTGCCCACATCTCCTCCCTCACCTCTATCCAAGGCCCTAAAGGAGCCTTCCACATCCATCAAAGTTTCACCTGCACATCCACCAATATCAGTTATTGTATCCGTTGCTCCCGATGTGGTCTCCTCTACATTGGGGAGATGGGGCGCCTCCTAGCAGAGCGCTTTAGGGTACATCTCCGAGACACCCGCACCAATCAACCAAACCGCCCCGTGGCCCAACATTTCAACTCCCCCTCCCACTCTGCCGAGGACATGGAGGTCCTGGGCCTCCTTCACCACCGCTCCCTCACCACCAGACGCCTGGAGGAAGAACGCCTCATCTTCCGCCTCGGAACACTTCAACCCCAGGGCATCAATGTGGACTTCAACAGCTTCCTCATTTCCCCTTCCCCCACCTCATCCTAGTTTCAAACTTCCAGCTCAGTTACTGTCTCCTTGACTTGTCCGACCTGCCTATCTTCTTTTCCACCTATCCACTCCACCCTCTCCTCCTTGACCTATCACCTTCATCTCCTCCCCCACTCACCCATTGTACTCTATGCTACTCTCTCCCCACCCCCACCCTCCTCTAGCTTATCTCTCCATGCTGCAGGCTCACTGCCTTTATTCCTGATGAAGGGCTTTTGCCCAAAACGTTGATTTCACTGCTCGTTGGATGCTGCCTGAACTGCTGTGCTCTTCCAGCACCACTAATACAGTAACTGGTGAATTTAGCTCACTGCTTGCTCTGAATGAATTCCATGTTGGACAACAGGCATCAAAACCTATGCTCCATGGTGCCCAAATCCACTGATATTGGCAGCTGATATATGCCAACCTCTAAAAACCTTCCTGGCATATCTGCAATGTATTTATAGGAAGTTTCTGCACTTCAGTGACACACCTTTGGGGGCATAACAGCAATTGTTATTGCAATGTTGCAGCAGGGACACCATATCCCCAGGTTATACATCATGGGCTGGACCAGGCTGCATCATCAGGGTCTTTGTTGATGTGCACTCACTCTAAGCCAAGCTGCTTGCTCACAGCATCCCTACCTTGCCTTGTCCTTCTGTGCTTTGTCCCCTCAGCAAGAGATACCAGGTTCCCATTACTTCTGTGCTGTCCTGCCTTTTCGAGCAGGCACAAAGGAAGTATCTTTGACCTGGTTGTCAGTAGTTCTTAATTAAGGGGGGGATGTCTTTGCTCAGGGAGTTCCAACACAGTTAGTAAAGGGTAGCTCCTGTTCCCAGTCCAGGGGCTGGGATATGGTCTGTCGGTCACCCTGGACAATCAGACTTTTAAAGCTGGCATGAATACAAAAGATAATGGTGAATTGTGGGATCAGCGCTAAATGGTGAATTGTTCTGAGAATGGTCTGTGGTAAGATGGGGCTGGAGTCTGACATGTAGGATGCCAAGTAGTAGGTAATTAATGCATTGCGTTTAGTACAACACAGCTAGAAAAAAGTCAAGCGTGTGGTGCTGGAAAAGCACAGCAGGTCAGGCTGCATCTTAGGAGCAGGAAAATGGACGTTTCAGGCAAAACCCTTCATCACGAATGCTAGGCCCTGCGTTGGAAATTCCTTTTAAAACTCAGTACAACTTAGACCTATCCAAAAAGCTGAATAATTCATCCTATAGGGACACAAGAGAAGTTCAGAGAAGATTTACAACGACTAACTCCTGAAATATGTTGGTGTGCAGATCAGAAAGGGACTGACACGGTCTATCACAGGGATTCCCAAAGTTTGGGTTGGGACCCTCAGGGAATTGTAACGTACAGGCAGCAATGATCACCAACTTTCACCTTGCTCGAATGTGTGCTTCTTCAACACGAACCCGCTTTAATGTAATTAAAGAATTTAGACCGTTATTTGTGGAACACAAACTTTCCTTACCTGTATTGGAAATAATGCGATTCCGGCCCATATAGTTTAAATGATGCTGCTTTTTTGTAATTTTTTTATAATGTGAGATGGGAACTATCGCATTATATCAGAACCGACTGTATGCCTTCTCCTCGAGCTCCCAAAGCTCACTGAGGAGTCAAGACATTTTTCAAGTCCCGAAATGGGGTCAGGGTGAGAAAAAGCTTGGAAAGTACTGGGGTAGTCTCTCTTAAAAAAGGGTTCCGCTTTTAACATTTTGAAAGACTTTTATAGAATGGGTACATAGAATATGCTTCTCTTAAGGGAAAGACATGCATCATTAGAAGATGGTCACCACAAACACAATAGGGAACTCAGAGGAAGGATCTCTACCCAAAGATTAGTGATGTCTATTGGACACACTACCAGAAGAGTAGTTGAAGCAAATGGTCTAGTCTAGATGTATTTAAGGAAAAGGTAGGTACACTTACGAGGGAGAAGCAAAGATAGGGCTATTTCGACCATCTCAGTGTCCTAGTTACTTCTCTTTAGATTGTTTTATATAAACAATGAAAAAGGTCCAATTACCCAAGAAATAAATGTAACTAATTACTGCTTCTCAACAAAGCACTGCAATACAAATCAAAACTTCAATAGAAATTTAAGAAATCAAAATTTTGTTTTCAGGGCTGCTAATGCACTCCACAATACGTACTGGCCATGGAAATCACCTTTGTGTAAAACTTGAAGAACCAAATTAAGGCAAATTCAACCAAATTAAAACTGATAGTCTCTTGAAAAGGCAATGTAAGAAAGGAAAAAAATCCCAAAGGAAAGTTTTTAATTCAAATGTCACTACGGTGTCTGAAAAACATGGAAGAAAAAACAACAAAATGAAAGCATTAATTGGCAAGGGAGGAAGGTAAGGATATTGGTAATACCACGATATGGCCCAATTTAATTCAGGTTACCATAATCCTTAAAGCTACATCAGACCTAATAGATCAGGTTTGCCAAAGTCAGAGTCAAAGCAATCACGAGCCAGAATTTTGGGGTCATGTGATCTAAGGCAGTACCCACCACTGTGAAGGTCTGACAATGTTACAAACAGCTGTGCTCTCATACTCATGGACCCCTGCTTTAGGGGAATCACAACAATTTCCAAACCTTGAAGTTGGGTCCCAGTGGGAAAATGTTTGGGAAACACTTGAATAGATACTGCTGCACTAATAATGGGAAATAATGTGGTGGCCAAAATACAGATGCCTGCAACAAGCATGCATAACATTGTGGTAAAGATAATGCCTTAAACCATCTGTTTCTTAACTTGGAACTATACATTTTGGTTTAAAGCATCCTAATTACTCTAAATTCTCCCTTTCCTGGGTGGGCTTAAGGGTGGTTCAAAGCAAGGGTGAAATTATATTTCTGAATTAATTTACAGTAACCAATTCCTTGTTTTAAAGTAAGAATAAAAATAAAGCACATTTGGGTTATATTTTGATCTTGAGAAGACACACAATACATAAGTTCAGTCAAAGTTATTAGGACCAAGAGACTAGCCATGTTAGAAGAATACAAACACAAGTTATCAACTTAACTGTGAATTCACAATTATATTAGAAACCTTGGGTTCAAGTTGAACTCCAGGATGGGAGCATTGCAATATGCGTCTTTTCATGTCTGTGCAATGCACAAGGCAGCCTAGACCTGTGATTAATGCTTTACTTTATAATGTTTGCTGACCAAAGTTGATAGGAAGCTGTCAAGATATTAAACTCAAGTGGCAAGAAGCTGATTAGACCCTGGGGTATAGGCAAGTCTAGTGCATGGAAATGTCAGGAGGGTAAGCCTGGTTGGAGATTGGAAGATGGGAATCTTATCTCTGGAGAAGTGAAACTAAAGGTTTTCTTGTGTGACCTGGAGAAACAGAACATACAAAGAACAGAAAGGATTTACTTTTCTGGGATCCTCTTGATCCTTACTTCTGTTCCCAGCAGACGTTTGCCCTTGTGGGGAAGCTCCTGTCCACTGTTCAGGTCTTGGGTAAATGGGGCAGGTCAACACCTGATAATACCATTGCGACACAATCTATATCTTTAAGGAAAACCTTACCATCTTGCTGGCAATGCAGATGGTCAGTGCTTAGAACTGCTGCACCAGGGATCTGGTTTGATTCCTGCCTTGGGTGACTGTCTGTGTGGAGTTTGCACATTCTCCTCGTGTCTGCATGGGTTTTCTCCAGGTGTTCTAGTTTCATCCCACAGTCCAAAGATGTGCAAGTTAGGTGGATTGGCCATGCTAAATTGTAGTGTTTAGGGATGTGTAGGTTAGGTGGATGGCCATGCTATATTGTAGTGTTTAGGGATGTGTTGGTTAGGTGGATTGGCCATGCTACATTGTAGTGTTTAGGGATATGCAGATTAGGTGGGTTAGCTATGCGATATTGTAGTGTTTTGGGATTTACAGATTAGATGGATTGGCCCATATTACATTGTAGTGTTTAGGGATTAGATTAGATTCCCAACAATATGGAAACAGGTCTTTCAGCCCAACAAGTCTACATCGCCCCTCTGAAGAGAAACGATCCAGACCCATCCCCCTACCCCATGTTTACCCCTGATTAATGCACCTAACACTATGGGCAATTTGGCAAGGCCAATTCACCTGACATGCACATCCCTAAAAACTACAATATCACATAGCCAATCCGTCTAACCTGCACATCCCTAAACACTTCGATGTTGCATAGCCATTCTTTGGAATGTGGGAGGAAACTGGAGCACCTGGAGGAAACCCATTCAGTCATGGGGAGAATGTGCAAACTCCACACAGACAGTTGCCCGAGGCAGGAATCAAACCCAGGTTCCAGGTGCTGTGGGGCATCAGTGCTAATCACTGAGCCATCATGCCGCCCTTTGTGGGTTGGGTAGATTAGCCATGCTACATTATACTATTTAGGGATATGCAGGTTAGGTGGATTGGCCATGCGACATTGTAGTGTTTAGGGATGTGCAGGTTAGGTGGATTGACCATGCTACATCGTAATGTTTAGGGATGTGCAGGTTAAGTGGATTGACCATGCTGCATTCTAGTATTTAGGGATGTGCAGGTTAGGTGGATTGGTCATGCTAAATTGTAGTGTTAGGGATGTGTAGGTTAGGTGTATTGATTATGCGACATTGTAGTGTTTAGGGATGTGCAGGTTTGGTGGATTGACCGTGCTACCTTGTCGTGTTTAGGGATATGCAGGTTAGATGGATTTGCCATTCAACATCATAGTATTTAGGGATATGCAGGTTAGGTGGATTGGTCATGCTAAATTGTAGTGCTTTGGGAAGTGTAGGTTAGATGGATTGGCTATGCGACATTGTAGTGTTTAGGAATATGCAGATTAGGTGGATTGGCAATGCAACATTGTAGTGTTCAGGGATGTGCAAGTTAGGTGGATTGGCCATGCGACATTGTAGTGTTTAGGGATGTGCAGGTTAGGTGGATTGGCCATGCGACATTGTAGTGTTTAGGGATGTGCAGGTTAGGTGGATTGGCCATGCGACATTGTAGTGTTTAGGGATGTGCAGGTTAGGTGGATTGACCATGCGACACTGTAGTGTTTAGGGATGTGCAGGTTAGGTGGATTGACCATGCTACATCGTAATGTTTAGGGATGTACAAGTTAGGTAGATTGGCCATGGTACATTGTAGTGTTTAGGGAAGTACATGTTAGGTGGATTGTCCATGCTACATTGTAATGTTTAGGGATGTGCAGGTTAAGTGGATTGACCATGCTGCATTCTAGTATTTAGGGATGTGCAGGTTAGGTGGAATTGGTCATGCTAAATTGTAGTGTTAGGGATGTGTAGGTTAGGTGTATTGATTATGCGACATTGTAGTGTTTAGGGATGTGCAGGTTTGGTGGATTGACCGTGCTACCTTGTCGTGTTTAGGGATATGCAGGTTAGATGGATTTGCCATTCAACATCATAGTATTTAGGGATATGCAGGTTAGGTGGATTGGTCATGCTAAATTGTAGTGCTTTGGGAAGTGTAGGTTAGATGGATTGGCTATGCGACATTGTAGTGTTTAGGAATATGCAGATTAGGTGGATTGGCAATGCAACATTGTAGTGTTCAGGGATGTGCAAGTTAGGTGGATTGGCCATGCGACATTGTAGTGTTTAGGGATGTGCAGGTTAGGTGGATTGGCCATGCGACATTGTAGTGTTTAGGGATGTGCAGGTTAGGTGGATTGGCCATGCGACATTGTAGTGTTTAGGGATGTGCAGGTTAGGTGGATTGGCCATGCGACATTGTAGTGTTTAGGGATGTGCAGGTTAGGTGGATTGGCCATGCGACATTGTAGTGTTTAGGGATGTGCAGGTTAGGTGGATTGGCCACGCGACATTGTAGTGTTTAGGGATGTGCAGGTTAGGTGGATTGACCATGCGACACTGTAGTGTTTAGGGATGTGCAGGTTAGGTGGATTGACCATGCGACACTGTAGTGTTTAGGGATGTGCAGGTTAGGTGGATTGACCATGCGACACTGTAGTGTTTAGGGATGTGCAGGTTAGGTGGTTTAGCTACACTATATTGTAGTGTTTAGGGATGTGCAGTTTAGGTGGATTGGCCATGTTACATCGTAGTGTTCAGGGATGTGCAGGTTAGGTGGATTGATCATGCTATATTGTGGCGTTTAAGGATATGCAGGTTAGGTGGATTGACCATGGTGTATATCAACTAGGCAAAAGTGGGTACTGCAGATGCTGGAAATTAGAGTCAAGATTAGAGTGGTGCTGGAAAAAAAACAACAGGTCTGTGTGCATCCAAGGAACAGGAAAATCGATGTTTCAGGCAAAGGCCCTTCATCAGGAATCTCTGATTGAGGGCTTTTGCCTGAAACATCAATTTTCCTGCTCCTCGGATGCTGCCTGATCTGCTGTGCTTTTCCAGCACCACTCTAATCTCAGCCATAGTGTATGCATGGTTATGGGTAGGCCTTTGAGCTTCTATGAAATGCTCTTTGGAGGATAGTGCTGACGTGATGGGCTGAATGACCTCTTTCCACAGTGTAGGGACACAATGTTTGCTCAGGAGATGAGGGTGCTGGGGGAGATGTAATTGGTATTTGCACTTGAAAACTGCCAGCGGGCACTCCAACAAGTAGAGATATCCTCAGGGTTTGTAATGGAGTGTCAACCTTGATTTTCTTCTCTATATTCCAGACAGGAGCTTGAAAACATGACTCTCTGATTAAGAGGCTACAGCCTGAACTATAGGTTGAAAGGAGTAAATTCTGAGATGGTGTTACAACGTCATATAAGATTAAAGGTGAAAGTGAGGACTGCCGATGCTGGAGATTAGAGTCGAGAGTGTGTTGCTGGAAAAGCACAGCAGGTCAGGCAGCATCCAAGGAGCAGGAAAATCAACTATGGAGAGAAAATAAATCTGGAGAATGTCACCATGACTGAAATAATCAATAAATTGATGGGATAATGGAGAATTATTTGAAAACAGGACAATAAGGCAGGGCAGGTATTGGTCAAGTGATCCTTCTCATCCAAATTCAGAACCCTGATTATAGCTAAAGAATCACTTTCATAATGTACCATTACCTTTGGTATCCTCCAAGGATCTATTTCTGGATGTCTTCCAACCTTCCACCACATCCTACGGCCCGGCCCACCCCCACCCCCTCCCCCACCCACCAAACTGCCCACTGCAGCAACCATCCTGCCAGCAACTTCAAATCTATAGCATTTGTTTCCAAAAATATGCTGATGACACGGAGCTCCATTTCCTCGCTGTCTCCCTTTACTCTTCCTTGCTCTCTAAACGATCAGATTGCCCACCCAACATTAAATACTGGATGAGACTAAATTTCCTTACATTGAATTAGGAAGACTGAAGCCATTATCTTCTACTTATATGACAAGTCCTAGTCATTGACTCCACACTGACAATTGTCTGTGGCTAAACAACACTGTTTGCAGCCTTGGTGTCATATTTGATCAAAAGATGGTTTCCTGATATCACATATCTTTACCATCACTAAAACCCCAACTTACATCTCCATAGTATCAGCCAGTTTCACCCATTAATCTGCATAACTGCCACAAAAACTTTCATCCATGCCTTTGTTACCTATAGACTTCAGAGCGTGATGCTGGAAAAGCACAGCAGGTCAGGCAGTATCGGAGGATCAGGAGAATCCACATTCCTGATGAAGAGCTTATGCCTGAAACGTTGATTCTCCTGCTCCTCGGATGCTGTCTAACCTGCTGTGCTTTTCCAGCACCACATTCTGGACTCTGATCTCCAGCATCTGCAGTCCTCAATTTCTCCCTAGCTATAGCTTTGACTTTTCAAGTGCACTTGAAACTGGCTTTCCATATGTTACACTCAGTGAACTTCAGGTCATCAAAACTTTATAGTCGATGTCTCTGACCTAGATGATTCCTACACTGATTGACCAACATCATTACCCAGTAAAGCAATTGTTAGGTTTTAAAATTCTCATTCCTGTTTTCAAATCCCTCCATGGTCTTTCTCTATCACATACCTGTAATCTTCTCCAGCCCCTCAACAGTTCAAGATGTCTGTACCCTCTTTATTCTGGTCATTAAACAAAGCATTTTCTGACCCCATTCTCTTCTGAACTCAAAATGTTTGCTTTGTTTCGTATTCACAGCTGGACTATGAGTTGCCCTGGCATTTTCTGTTTTTATTTCAGGTTTCCAGCATCCTCAGTATTGTAGTTTTATATTCCTTTGACTAGGTTGCTTAACAACAAATTTGAACAACTCTATACCATTAAGACATTTTAGTATACTTAATGCATGCCCATGTTCTCCTCTTCTTTCATATTGAAGTTTATGTGGTTGACACTCAATTTACTTAATCAGTTCAGTGCAGTTCTTTTTAGTTAGCAAAGAAATTGACTTATTCTATATTTGAAAATAATGTGCATAATTTTCCACATAATTTCAAGCATTTTTAGTTATTAACAAATACTGCATTTGAACTAGCTGGTCTGTGCCGAATAGATTTTTCCTGAATATTTTCTCAGAATGTGTAAATGATAATTTTATCCTCATACGTAAAACAATAAGATTGGGAAATAATGGAACACACAGCACATTCAATCCACTGAGCCTGTGGCATCGCGTTCCTTCGACAGGAGCTGTCTATTTCATTTCCATTTCTCTGTCTCTTACTATATATGCCTCTTGGAACATTTAACCAGTTTCTTTTGAAGAGATGTTATAGTCTCAGCCTCAGTAACCACTTGTGGCAATGCTCCCCAAACTTTAACGGTACTCTGTCTGGAAGTAAATTTTCTTCTTCATTGTCCTGATGATGATGATCTCTAAAACCTCTGCCCTCTTATTACTCATTTGGCAGTCAGCTGAAACAATCTGCTCTTTTATCTTCAAAATCTTGCCAGATTTTGAGAAGAGTTACTGTATTGTATCCAGTTTTCTTGGTTCTGTTCCAATCTAATTTTCTTTTGTCCTTCTTCTTAATTGTAGCTTTTCATTTTTTGCATCAGCCGCAGTGACCATTTTGAACCTTCACGTGGTTTTAATATCCGTCCTATTAGAAGGCTTTCCAGAAGTGCATGCAATGAGGTTAATAGCAATACTTTGATAATTTATTTTTGATTTAAAAAAGATCACCACATTTGGGCAAATAATCTGGTTAAACGGATCTTTTTTTTCCTCTGTTAGCCCTGAGGAGAACACAAAGCTAATTCTTTACTAGCTTATAGCATTTGTTGCTCCGGGCTTTATTTCTTTGGGAGCTATGGAAACAGTATAAACACATTATTATCCACAACAGCTCCTTGTCAGTTGAATGTGAATGGGTCGCTGCTTTCTTGCGAACCTTCCTTAGCTAGCCCTGGGCTGAAAAATGTGTTGCTGGAAAAGCACAGCAGGTCAGGCAGCATCCAAGGAGCAGGAGAATCGACATTTCGGGCATAAGCCCTTCTTCAGGCTTATGATTCCTGAAGATGGGCTTATGCCCGAAACGTCAATTCTCCTGTTCCTTGGATGCTGCCTGACCTGCTGCGCTTTTCCAGCAACACATTTTTCAGCTCTGATCTCCAGCATCTGCAGTCCTCACTTTCTCTCAGCTCGCCCTGGGGCAACCTTAGATCTTGGACTCTCTTGCTTCCCAAATCGAGACATTAGACAAGACAAGACACTACTGTACCTCGAACCTAATGAGAAGCTTATGAGGGTGGAAATTTTGCCAAGTCCTAAAACCACAAAAAGCAGAGAAATGAATGCTTAAAATTTAAACATTTACATCCAGGTATATTAAATTATTATAAAAACACAATTTATTCAATTTGATACTTTTTTTTCATTCTTCTTTTTCATGAGATTATAGTATGGTTGGCAAAACCAGTGTTTGTTCCTTATGGTTTGCTAAGTCAGTGAAAAGTCACATTCTATGATTCTGGAGTTACACACAGGCCAGACTGGTTAATGATGGCAAATATCCTTCCCTAAAAGAGCTTAGTGAATCAGACAGGTTTTTATGACAATCCATGATTGGTTTCTGGGTCATTATTACTGAGAGTGATTTTTATTAAAGTTAAGTTCCATCAATTGCCACTGTGGAATTTGAACACATGTCATCAGAACATTAACCTAAGGCCCCTAGATTATTCGTCTTATGACCCTACACCATTGCCTCCCCAAAGCATGCCTCAAAGTAAATAATGTTGCAAATTGCATCTTTAGTTAAAAATGCCAGTGACGCCAGAAATGATATTTCACCCTCTAAATGTGCCATGTTGCTTCTAAATTGTCAAGGGGTTTGTCTGCAGTTTAATTTGTCTGCAGTTTTATTATTTTGCAACATGTTGAACATTTTCCATTTTAACAGTTACGTTTCTGATACTTCAAAAGAGGATTTCCCTTCAATTGTGAAAATAAGTTCTGTGAATTTGTAATGTAATTTTTCACCCTATAAAATTATTGCAAATTTCTTACTCAGAAATACCTCATGTACTAACACAAACTCATCGAGGGGAATAGTGGAAATGTGGTAACAATGTTACTTTTACCAGTAAGCTGGGCTAATGCTCTGGGCACATGCATTTAAATCCAAATGTGACATTTGAATTCATTTATCAAATCTAGAATTAAAAAAAAACCTCAGCAATGGTGGCAAATAAGCTATTGGATAATCATGCATGCTATTGGATAGTCACTGTCTTGGATGTTTCTAACAATCATCAGATTTTAGGATACAGTTGGAGAAGTTAAAGCTATTTCCTAATTAACTTTTCAGAGATGTTATTACACACCTCTCAAGCAGGTGGAACTTGAACCTAAGTCTACTGTCTACCACTGTGCTGAAAGGTGTGGTGCTGGACAAGCACAGCAAGTGAGGCAGCATCTGAGGAGCAGAAAAGGCAATATTTTGGGCAAACGCCCTTCATCAGGAATGTGGGTTGGGGGGAAAGGAGGGTCTGGCTGAGAGATAAATAGGAGGATGGGGGTGGGGCTGGGGCTAGATGGGGGAGGTGGCTGGGAAGGTGATAGTGGATGCAGGGAGGGATGCGTGATTGTGATAGGTCAGAGAGGAGGGTGCAGCGGATAGGTAGGAAGAAAGACTACCACTTTGCCACAAGAGATCTTAATGCTATCCTGATCCACTTCTCTTGGCAATATTTGCCAGCGCTCGTTTTCCATTATCTTCCAATGTCAGGGGCAGGTGTGGAGGCTGGTCCCATGTCTAATTCTGCTGGAATGGTAATTAAAGCCAGGCTGTTGACATTAGTGTTATTCTGAATCGAACTCTAGACATCAAGGCAATAGAGCTAAACATAAACAATAAAATACTTCTGTATTCGAAGGGTGTTCAGCATTAGGATTCATCTACCAAATATGGCAAATGTACAAGCTAGTGTTCCTAAAATGATCTTTCACTCCTTTTCAATAGAAGGCTTCAAATACAAGTGTGCTTGTGGATAATGTATATCGAAACAAAATAACGTCAGGCCCAATGCAAGCCCTGTTTCTGAAATGAGCAAGTTGCAAAGTAAAACCCAGCATCTCCCCAAACTGAATCTAAATTCCTTACCCAAATATCTTTTGTACCTTTTGCTGCCTCTATCACGTGATGGTTCTGTATCTTGTTCAAACTACAACTTCTCTTTGTTTCCCTAGCATCACACCAACTGTTATCACTTAAGATATCTCTCAAACAACTGTCAAACTAGCCCCAAGGCTATTTTCTTAAAACTCAGGCATATCAGTTCCCTTTTGCTACACAATTGGAGACATTGTGACTTAATGATATCATCCTAAAAGCTACATAGCAACAAAACCAAAAATAGTGAAAGAGATTACTGAAGTTAGATTTCTGATAACACACTAATGTACTGAAACTGTATTTTTATGCTAGGCTGACAAAAATAAAGGGGCATAGAAGTGGAGAACATGTCTGGTTAGTTTGTTCATCTGGAAATTGTGAGCAGTACATCTGTGATTTTGTAACGTTTGAGATGGGGGTGGAGGGCAAGGCGACCCAGCATTTTCTAGTTTGAAATCAAAATATTATCATCTGTAACTGTCGCATCCATTCCAAATGAAGCAATTCTGCTTCTCCCCTATGCTTCCAGTATTACCATTCAATTCCCTAAATATCTTTTCCGTACCACCTCCTTCAACTTTATTTGATGCTCATGATATGTGTGTAAAATATACAAATTGAACCAGGTAATCTATATGTTAGATTTAATTTCATTCTGGATTTCAATGCAATTAATTTGGAATGGTTTAAATCTCTGCTTGATGGAAGCTGTATTTATCAGAAATTTCCTTGCCCAGTGTCCAGGGTTTTTGTTGATGTTACTCATACCTACAAGAAGCACCTTGAGGAAATTCCCAGTGAATATATTTCATTTGAATCACATCAAGTTCACATTTGGGAACAATTTTAGTTAAGAGCACAATTCTATCTTCTCCAAGACCTGGATGTTATTAATTGCACCCTCAAATGTGGAGCCATATTAAAGTGATAAGTGACACTTGCACTATCTATTCTTTCATCAGAGCTTCTGTCTAATTTTGAAGTGATTAGATTAGATTACTTACAGTGTGGAAACAGACCCTTTGGCCCAACAAGTCCACACCGCCCCGCCGAAGCGCAACCCACCCATACCCCTACGTTTACCCCTTACCTAACACTACAGGCAATTTAGCATGGCCAATTCACCTGACCTGCACATCTTTGGACTGTGGGAGGAAACCGGAGCACCCGGAGGAAACCCACGCAGACACGGGGAGAACGTGCAAACTCCACACAGTCAATCGCCTGAGGCGGGAATTGAACCCAGGTCTCTGGCGCTGTGAGGTAACAGTCCTAACCACTGTGCCACTGTGCCACCCAGTGAACCCATAACATTCAGGCCCCCCATGGAATTATTGCAACTTGCTATGACAAATTGTTATTTTTGAATGCTTTGGCAAAATAAAATCCAAGCTGAAACTGGCCTGGTTACGTTGGTTTTTCAGACCACTACAAACCACGGCAGAGTACAGGAACTGTGGTGCCAGTTCCTTTCACCAGCTGGTGAACTGGTGGGCAATTCAACTTGCTCCAGAAATGGGGAGAAACATCGGGCACTCGACTACCCACATGGACAAAAGCCCCAGTGGGTGAAGATACTGTTACCATTGTTAGTAATGTCACTGCGAACTTCGATGCTTTGAGGCCTATCTTTGCTTATTAATTCCTGGAGAAACATGAGCGATGTGGATTGGGGATCTGTGGGAAGAAAGTATCTGTGAAGAGGGTAGCAGAAACTTCAGAGGAAAGTGCAAGGGGTGACCCAACAACTGGTTGTCAGTTATACACTGAGTGCCTGTAAATGGAGGAGCACATTACTCCCCTCTCCAGCCCTCACTTTGTCCCTACATGGCAAGAGCCATAATTGACAGGGTTTCTGGGTATTGACTGGAGCTACAAGAGACCTGTGAAAGACTTGTTAAATCCTGAAGTCATGACTAAACTCTGGTGGCGTTGAAAATAATTGATGTGAAATGGTTCATAATTAGCTTAATTGGCATCCTATCAACCTTGGCAGATTCCCTGTTCTACCCACCTACCATTATGTTCACTCTGATGGGCTGCACTAAATTCTGCCCTAAATATGGCATTTCATGATTGTGTAGCATTTGAGCAGGAGATAGAAGGCTGGTGGCTGTGATTCTAAGTATAACATTTCATTTCTTAATCATACTGCCAGCACTATTAGTATTTATAGTCATAGAGACGTACAGCATAGAAACAGACCCTTTGGTCCAACCTGTCCATGACGACCAGATATCCCAAC